>NW_025334180.1:89301-125447 GCF_014858855.1 Bufo gargarizans | reverse complement strand
AGGAGCCTGCACTGGATGTATATAGAGAGAGAGAGAGGAGCCTGCACTGGATGTATATAGAGAGAGAGGAGCCTGCACTGCATGTATATAGAGAAGAGAGCCTGCACTGGATGTATATATAGAGAGAGAGAGAGCCTGCACTGCATGTATATAGAGAGGAGAGAGGAGCCTGCACTGGATGTATATATATAGAGAGAGAGAGAGGAGCCTGCACTGGATGTATATATAGAGAGAGAGGAGCCTGCACTGCATGTATATAGAGAGGAGAGAGGAGCCTGCACTGGATATATATAGAGAGGAGAGAGGAGCCTGCACTGGATGTATATAGAGAGGAAGAGGAGCCTGCACTGCATGTATATAGAGAGAGAGAGAGAGAGGAGCCTGCACTGGATGTGTATAGAGAGAGAGAGAGGAGCCTGCACTGGATGTATATAGAGAGAGAGGAGCCTGCACTGGATGTGTATAGAGAGAGAGGAGCCTGCACTGGATGTATATAGAGAGAGAGGAGCCTGCACTGGATGTATATAGAGAGAGAGGAGCCTGCACTGTATATAGAGAGAGAGGAGCCTGCACTGGATGTATATAGAGAGAGAGGAGCCTGCACTGGATGTATATAGAGAGAGAGAGGAGCCTGCACTGGATGTATATAGAGAGAGAGAGGAGCCTGCACTGGATGTATATATAGAGAGAGAGGAGCCTGCACTGGATGTATATAGAGAGAGAGGAGCCTGCACTGGATGTATATAGAGAGAGGAAGAGGAGCCTGCACTGGATGTATATAGAGAGAGAGGAGCCTGCACTGGATGTATATATAGAGAGAGAGAGAGGAGCCTGCACTGGATGTATAGCGAGAGAGAGGAGCCTGCACTGGATGTATATATAGAGAGAGGAGCTTGCACTGGATGTATATAGAGAGAGAGAGGAGCCTGCACTGGATGTGTATAGAGAGAAGGAGCCTGCACTGGATGTATATAGAGAGAGAGCCTGCACTGGATGTATATAGAGAGAGAGGAGCCTGCACTGGATGTATATAGAGAGGAGGAGCCTGCACTGGATGTATATAGAGAGAGAGGAGCCTGCACTGGATGTGTATAGAGAGAGAGGAGCCTGCACTGGATGTATATAGAGAGAGAGGAGCCTGCACTGGATGTATATAGAGAGAGAGGAGCCTGCACTGGATGTGTATAGAGAGAGAGGAGCCTGCACTGGATGTATATAGAGAGAGAGGTGCCTGCACTGGATGTATGAGAGAGAGGAGCCTGCACTGGATGTGTATATAGAGAGAGGAGCCTGCACTGGATGATATATATAGAGAGAGAGGAGCCTGCACTGATGTGTATAGAGAGAGAGGAGCCTGCACTGGATGTATATAGAGAGAGGAGCCTGCACTGGATGTATATAGAGAGAGAGAGAGAGAGAGAGGGAGGAGCCTGCACTGGATGTATATAGAGAGAGAGGAGGAGCCTGCACTGGATGTATATAGAGAGAGAGGAGCCTGCACTGCATGTATATATAGAGAGAGAAGAGAGCCTGCACTGCATGTATATAGAGAGGAGAGAGGAGCCTGCACTGGATGTATATATATAGAGAGAGAGAGAGGAGCCTGCACTGGATGTATATAGAGAGGAGAGAGGAGCCTGCACTGCATGTATAGAGAGGAGAGAGGAGCCTGCACTGGATGTATATAGAGAGAGAGAGAGGAGCCTGCACTGGATGTATATAGAGAGGAGAGAGGAGCCTGCACTGCATGTACATAGAGAGAGAGAGAGAGGAGCCTGCACTGGATGTATATAGAGAGAGGAGAGAGGAGCCTGCACTGGATGTGTATAGAGAGAGAGCCTGCACTGGATGTATATAGAGAGAGAGGAGCCTGCACTGGATGTATATATAGAGAGAGAGGAGCCTGCACTGGATGTATATAGAGAGAGAGAGGAGCCTGCACTGGATGTATATAGAGAGAGAGGAGCCTGCACTGGATGTATATATAGAAGAGGAGAGAGGAGCCTGCATGGATGTATCTAGAGAGAGAGGAGCCTGCACTGGATGTATATATAGAGAGAGAGAGATGAGAGGAGCCTGCACTGGATGTATAGGCGAGGAGAGAGGAGCCTGCACTGGATGTATATATAGAGAGAGGAGAGAGGAGCTTGCACTGGATGTATATAGAGAGAGAGAGGAGCCTGCACTGGTGTGTATAGAGAGAGAGGAGCCTGCACTGGATGTATATAGAGAGAGAGGAGCCTGCACTGGATGTATATAGAGAGAGAGGAGCCTGCACTGGATGTATATAGAGAGAGAGGAGCCTGCACTGGATGTATATAGAGAGAGAGGAGCCGCACTGGATGTATATATAGAGAGAGAGAGAGAGAGAGAGGAGCCTGCACTGGATGTATATAGAGAGAGAGAGAGGAGCTGCACTGGATGTATATAGAGAGAGAGGAGCCTGCACTGCATGTTATAGAGAGAGAGGAGCCTGCACTGGATGTATATTATAGAGAGAGAGAGAGGAGCCTGCACTGCATGTATATAGAGAGGAGAGAGGAGCCTGCATGGATGTAATATATAGAGAGAGAGGAGAGAGGAGCCTGCACTGGATGTATATAGAGAGGAGAGAGGAGCTGCACTGCATGTATATAGAGAGGAGAGAGGAGCCTGCACTGGATATATATAGAGAGGAGAGAGGAGCCTGCACTGGATGTATATAGAGAGGAGAGAGGAGCCTGCACTGCATGTATATAGAGAGAGAGAGAGAGGAGCCTGCACTGGATGTGTATAGAGAGAGAGGAGAGAGGAGCCTGCACTGGATGTATATAGAGAGAGAGGAGCCTGCACTGGATGTGTATAGAGAGAGAGGAGCCTGCACTGCATGTATATAGAGAGGAGAGGAGCCTGCACTGGATGTATATAGAGAGAGAGGAGCCTGCACTGGATGTATATAGAGAGAGAGGAGCCTGCACTGGATGTATATAGAGAGAGAGGAGCCTGCACTGGATGTAGAGAGAGAGAGGAGCCTGCACTGGATGTATATAGAGAGAGAGGAGCCTGCACTGGATGTATATAGAGAGAGAGAGGAGCCTGCACTGGATGTATATAGAGAGAGAGGAGCCTGCACTGGATGTATATATAGAGAGAGGAGCCTGCACTGGATGTATATAGAGAGAGAGGAGCCTGCACTGGATGTATATATAGAGAGAGAGAGAGAGGAGCCTGCACTGGATGTATAGCTAGAGAGAGGAGCCTGCACTGGATGTATATATAGAGAGAGGAGCTTGCACTGGAGTGTATAGAGGAGAGAGGAGCCCTGCACTGGATGTATATAGAGAGAGAGGAGCCTGCACTGGATGTATATAGAGAGAGAGGAGCCTGCACTGGATGTATATAGAGAGAGAGGAGCCTGCACTGGATGTATATAGAGAGAGAGGAGCCTGCACTGGATGTATATAGAGAGAGAGGAGCCTGCACTGGATGTATATAGAGAGAGAGGAGCCTGCACTGGATGTATATAGAGAGAGAGGAGCCTGCACTGGATGTGTATAGAGAGAGAGGAGCCTGCACTGGATGTATATAGAGAGAGAGGAGCCTGCACTGGATGTATATAGAGAGAGAGGTGCCTGCACTGGATGTATATAGAGAGAGAGGAGCCTGCACTGGATGTGTATATAGAGAGAGGAGCCTGCACTGGATGTATATATATAGAGAGAGAGAGGAGCCTGCACTGGATGTGTATAGAGAGAGAGGAGCCTGCACTGGATGTATATAGAGAGAGAGGAGCCTGCACTGGATGTATATAGAGAGAGAGAGAGAGAGAGAGAGGAGCCTGCACTGGATGTATATAGAGAGAGAGAGAGGAGCCTGCACTGGATGTATATAGAGAGAGAGGAGCCTGCACTGCATGTATATATAGAGAGAGAGAGAGAGGAGCCTGCACTGCATGTATATAGAGAGGAGAGAGGAGCCTGCACTGGATGTATATATATAGAGAGAGAGAGAGAGGAGCCTGCACTGGATGTATATAGAGAGGAGAGAGGAGCCTGCACTGCATGTATATAGAGAGGAGAGAGGAGCCTGCACTGGATGTATATAGAGAGGAGAGAGGAGCCTGCACTGGATGTATATAGAGAGGAGAGAGGAGCCTGCACTGCATGTATATAGAGAGAGAGAGAGAGAGAGGAGCCTGCACTGGATGTATATAGAGAGAGGAGAGAGGAGCCTGCACTGGATGTGTATAGAGAGAGAGGAGCCTGCACTGGATGTATATAGAGAGAGAGGAGCCTGCACTGGATGTATATATAGAGAGAGAGGAGCCTGCACTGGATGTATATAGAGAGAGAGAGAGGAGCCTGCACTGGATGTATATAGAGAGAGAGGAGCCTGCACTGGATGTATATATAGAGAGAGGAGAGAGGAGCCTGCACTGGATGTATATAGAGAGAGAGGAGCCTGCACTGGATGTATATATAGAGAGAGAGAGAGAGAGGAGCCTGCACTGGATGTATAGCGAGAGAGAGGAGCCTGCACTGGATGTATATATAGAGAGAGGAGAGAGGAGCTTGCACTGGATGTATATATAGAGAGAGAGGAGCCTGCACTGGATGTGTATAGAGAGAGAGGAGCCTGCACTGGATGTATATAGAGAGAGAGGAGCCTGCACTGGATGTATATAGAGAGAGAGGAGCCTGCACTGGATGTATATAGAGAGAGAGGAGCCTGCACTGGATGTATATAGAGAGAGAGGAGCCTGCACTGGATGTGTATAGAGAGAGAGGAGCCTGCACTGGATGTATATAGAGAGAGAGGAGCCTGCACTGGATGTATATAGAGAGAGAGGAGCCTGCACTGGATGTGTATAGAGAGAGAGGAGCCTGCACTGGATGTATATAGAGAGAGAGGTGCCTGCACTGGATGTATATAGAGAGAGAGGAGCCTGCACTGGATGTGTATATAGAGAGAGGAGCCTGCACTGGATGTATATATAGAGAGAGAGAGAGGAGCCTGCACTGGATGTGTATAGAGAGAGAGGAGCCTGCACTGGATGTATATAGAGAGAGAGGAGCCTGCACTGGATGTATAGAGAGAGAGAGAGAGAGGAGCCTGCACTGGATGTATATAGAGAGAGAGGAGCCTGCACTGCATGTATATAGAGAGAGAGGAGCCTGCACTGGATGTATATATAGAGAGAGAGAGAGAGAGAGGAGCCTGCACTGCATGTATATAGAGAGGAGAGAGGAGCCTGCACTGGATGTATATATAGAGAGAGAGAGAGAGAGGAGCCTGCACTGGATGTATATAGAGAGGAGAGAGGAGCCTGCACTGCATGTATATAGAGAGGAGAGAGGAGCCTGCACTGGATATATATAGAGAGGAGAGAGGAGCCTGCACTGGATGTATATAGAGAGGAGAGAGGAGCCTGCACTGGATGTACAATACAGGGAGTGCAGAATTATTAGGCAAGTTGTATTTTTGAGGATTAATTTTATTATTGAACAACAACCATGTTCTCAATGAACCCAAAAAACTCATTAATATCAAAGCTGAATATTTTTGGAAGTAGTTTTTAGTTTCTTTTTAGTTGTAGCTATTTTAGGGGGATATCTGTGTGTGCAGGTGACTATTACTGTGCATAATTATTAGGCAACTTAACAAAAAACTAATATATACCCATTTCAATTATTTATTTTTACCAGTGAAACCAATATAACATCTCAACATTCACAAATATACATTTCTGACATTCAAAAACAAATCAGTGACCAATATAGCCCCCTTTCTTTGCAAGGTCACTCAGAAGCCGCCATCCATGGATTCTGTCAGTGTTTTGATCTGTTCACCATCCACATTGCGTGCAGCAGCAACCACAGCCTCCCAGACACTGTTCAGAGAGGTGGACTGTTTTCCCTCCTTGTAAATCTCACATTTGATGATGGACCACAGGTTCTCAATGGGGTTCAGATCAGGTGAACAAGGAGGCCATGTCATTAGATTTTCTTCTTTTATACCCTTTCTTGCCAGCCACGTTGTGGAGTACTTGGACGCGTGTGATGGAGCATTGTCCTGCATGAAAATCATGTTTTTCTTACCTTGCAGACTTCTTCCTGTACCACTGCTTGAAGAAGGTGTCTTCCAGAAACTGGCAGTAGGACTGGGAGTTGAGCTTGACTCCATCCTCAACCCAAAAAGGCCCCACAAGCTCATCTTTGATGATACCAGCCCAAACCAGTACTCCACCTGCACCTTGCTGGCGTCTGAGTCGGACTGGAGCTCTCTGCCCTTTACCAATCCAGCCATCTGGCCCATCAAGACTCACTCTCATTTCATCAGTCCATAAAACCTTAGAAAAATCAGTCTTGAGATATTTCTTGGCCCAGTCTTGACGTTTCAGCTTGTGTGTCTTGTTCAGTGGTGGTCGTCTTTCAGCCTTTCTTACCTTGGCCATGTCTCTGAGTATTGCACACCTTGTGCTTTTGGGCACTCCAGTGATGTTGCAGCTCTGAAATATGGCCAAACTGGTGGCAAGTGGCATCTTGGCAGCTGCACGCTTGACTTTTCTCAGTTCATGGGCAGTTATTTTGCGCCTCAGTTTTTCCACACGCTTCTTGCGACCCTGTTGACTATTTTGAATGAAACGCTTGATTGTTCGATGATCACGCTTCAGAAGCTTTGCAATTTTAAGAGTGCTGCATCCCTCTGCAAGATATCTCACTATTTGTGACTTTTCTGAGCCTGTCAAGTCCTTCTTTTGACCCATTTTGCCAAAGGAAAGGAAGTTGCCTAATAATTATGCACACCTGATATAGGGTGTTGATGTCATTAGACCACACCCCTTCTCATTAGAGATGCACATCACCTAATATGCTTAATTGGTAGTAGGCTTTCGAGCCTATACAGCTTGGAGTAAGACAACATGCAGAAAGAGGAGGATGTGGTCAAAATACTCATTTGCCTAATAATTCTGCACGTAGTGTATGTATCCACGTATATGTCTGATATTTGACTGTATGTATCCACGTATATGCTTGATATTTGACTGTATGTATCCACGTATATGCTTGATATTTGACTGTATGTATCCACGTATATGCTTGATATTTGACTGTATGTATCCACGTATAAGCCTGATATTTGACTGTATGTATCCACGTATATGTCTGATATTTGACTGTATGTATCCACGTATATGCTTGATATTTGACTGTATGTATCCACGTATATGCTTGATATTTGACTGTATGTATCCACGTATATGCTTGATATTTGACTGTATGTATCCACGTATATGCCTGATATTTGACTGTATGTATCCACGTATATGCCTGATATTTGACTGTATGTATCCACGTATATGCCTGATATTTGACTGTATGTATCCACGTATATGCCTGATATTTGACTGTATGTATCCACGTATATGTCTGATATTTCACTGTATGTATCCACGTATATGCCTGATATTTGACTGTATGTATCCACGTATATGCTTGATTTGACTGTATGTATCCACGTATGCCTGATATTTGACTGTATGTATCCACGTATATGCCTGATATTTGACTGTATGTATCCACGTATATGTCTGATATTTGACTGTATGTATCCACGTATAGTGCCTGTATTGACTGTAGATATCCGTATGCTGATATTGGACTGTATGTATCCACGTATATGCCTGATATTTGACTGTATGTAATCCACCGTATATGTCTGATATTTGACTGTATGTATCCACGTATATGCCTGATATTTGACTGTATGTATCCACGTATATGTCTGATATTTGACTGTATGTATCCACGTATAAGCCTGATATTTGACTGTATGTATCCACGTATATGCCTGATATTTGACTGTATGTATCCACGTATGTCTGATATTTGACTGTATGTATCCACGTATATGCCTGATATTTGACTGTATGTATCCACGTATGTCTGATATTTGACTGTATGTATCCACGTATATGTCTGATATTTGACTGTATGTATCCACGTATGTATCTGATATTTGACTGTATGTATCCACGTATGTCTGATATTTGACTGTATGTATCCACGTATGTCTGATATTTGACTGTATGTATCCACGTATATGCCTGATATTTGACTGTATGTATCCACGTATAAGCCTGATATTTGACTGTATGTATCCACGTATATGTCTGATATTTGACTGTATGTATCCACGTATATGCCTGATATTTGACTATATGTATCCACGTATATGCCTGATATTTGACTATATGTATCCACGTATATGCCTGATATTTGACTGTATGTATATATACCTGATATTTGACTGTATGTATCCACGTATATGTCTGATATTTGACTATATGTATCCACGTATATGCCTGATATTTGACTGTATGTATCCACGTATATGTCTGATATTTGACTGTATGTATCCACGTATATGTCTGATATTTCACTGTATGTATCCACGTATATGCCTGATATTTGACTATATGTATCCACGTATATGCCTGATATTTGACTGTATGTATCCACATATAAGCCTGATATTTGACTGTATGTATCCACGTATAAGCCTGATATTTGACTGTATGTATCCACGTATAAGCCTGATATTTGACTGTATGTATCCACGTATGTCTGATATTTGACTGTATGTATCCACGTATATGTCTGATATTTGACTGTATGTATCCACGTATGTATCTGATATTTGACTGTATGTATCCACGTATATTTTTATCAATGAGTATATGTATCTCTTTGTAATTTTTGTATTTGAAAAAAGTTAGAATTAACTGAAACGTTACACTTTCACCTTCAGTTTCCTTGCATAAGAAAAATAATAATTACACATGACGCCGCTGTACTCATTGGAGTGCTAAAGCTTCAAATTTTCTACTGTCGAGGGCTTGGAACCCACAACCTTAGCACCCACACAACCTGGACGAGAGTGCCACGCCATTCTACCTACTGTCCTCAGTATCTGATCGGTGGGGGTCCAACACCCAGGACCCCCACCAATCAGCTGTTTCAGACGGCACACAACCTTCTCGGAGCTCAGCAAGCACAGCGCCATACATAGAATAGTGGCCGTGGTTTGTATTGCACTCAGCACCACGCACTTCTATGGTCAGGTGACCGATGACCACGACGTCACGCATGCTCACAGGAGCTCCTGTGTCTTCTAAAACCGCTGATCTGCGGGGGTCCTGGGTGCTGATGACCTATCCAGAAGATTAATAAAACCCTTTTAAGGTCTCCTTGGGTTCACATACTGTCACAAGGTGCGCCTTTACTTTTTTTACTCTGAGATTGTACAAAACCAAAGAGAGAGAACCAGAGCCGGCCCTCTGTGTGTGCGTATATAGAGGGGCCCCCTTAGCAGGTACTGGATATATACGGTGGGCCCCATATGACGCTATTCATTTCTCTTTTTGTGCAGTGAGTTGTCATGTGTCACATGGTCCAGGGGCCCGAGGAGAGTCCCTGTAATGGTGTTTCATGCAGAAGCTGTTCTGTCCAGAGAGCCAACACTGCAGGCGGTGGGGGGTGAGTAGGACTGTCCCCTTGTGTCTATCTCTTAGGGTGGTGCGGAGGTGGGCTGTTTGTGCCTGTCCCTCGGGTGGCGGGGAGCTCAGCTGTGTCTGTCACTCGGGGAGGTGGGCTCTTGGGTGATGGGGAGGTCCACTGTCTCTCTGGTGGTGGGGAGCTCAGCTGTGTTTGTCTCTTGTGTGGCAGGGAGGTAGGCTGTCTCAGGTGGTGGGGAGGTCAGCTGTGTCTGTCTCTCGCGTGGCAGGGAGGAAGGCTGTCTCAGGTGGTGGGGAGGTCAGCTGTGTCTGTCTCTCGCGTGGCAGGGAGGTTGGCTGTCTCAGATGGTGGGGTTGTCAGCTGTGTCTGTCTTCAGGTGGCAGGGAGGTAGGCTGTCTCAGATGGTGGGGAGGTCAGCTGTGTCTGTCTCTCGGGAGGTAGGCTGTCTCAGGTGGTGTGGAGGTCAGCTGTGTCTGTCTTCAGGTGGCGGGCAGATGGGCTGTCTGTCTTTTGGGTTATAGGGCTCTGTGTCTCTTGGGTGATGGGGAGGTGCGCTGTCTCTGGTGGTGGGGAGGTCAGCTGTGTCTGTCTTCAGGTGGCAGGGAGGTAGGCTGTCTCAGATGGTGGGGAGGTCAGCTGTGTCTGTCTCTCGGGGAGGTGGGCTCTGTGTCTCTTGGGTGATGGGGAGGTGCGCTGTCTCTGGTGGTGGGGAGGTCAGCTGTGTCTGTCTCTCGGGTGGCAGGGAGGTAGGCTGTCTCAGGTGGTGGGGAGGTCAGCTGTGTCTGTCTCTCGGGAGGTAGGCTGTCTCAGGTGGTGGGGAGGTCAGCTGTGTCTGTCTTCAGGTGGCGGGCAGATGGGCTGTCTGTCTTTTGGGTTATAGGGAGGTCATATTTGTCTGTCTCTTGTGCGGTGGGCTGTCTGTGTCTAGACCCTTATGTTCTTGCTCCTGCCCCGCAGAGCGCTATCACCTGGCTTACAAGATGGTGCGCACAGACAGCCGCTTGGTACGCAGCATCCTCTCTTCACACGGCTTCCAGGAGGTGAGCAGCGGTGCCGGACACTGAGCAGCCTGCTCCCTATACTCTGCTTACAACATGCTGCTTTCCCCAGGTCAGTGCGAACAGCAATGATTTCAACCTGATGTGGACGGGATCTCACATAAAGCCTCACCTCATGAGGAGCTTGGCCAGTTTCCAGAAGGTCAACCATTTCCCAAGGTAAGAGCAGGACAGCCCCACTCCCCCTACGAGCTGGAGAGGTCCAGAGTGACTTAGGGTTGAGGTCCTCTGACATCCAGCCGTGGAACAGGGATTGTCCTGCAGGTCTTGTCTGTCCGCTCTTGTGTCCTGCTTGGTGCTGTGTTCACCTGTCATTGTCAGGGAGCATTGTGGCCCCCAATTGCCCCTGCTGCTCAGTGGTGGTCAGTCACTGGTATGGTGACCTAGTGTTGACCACACCCTTTGATGACTCTGGCCCTGCTCAGTGGTGGTCAGTCACTGGTATGGTGACCTCATGTTGACCACACCCTTTGATGACTCTGGCCCTGCTCAGTGGTGGTCAGTCACTGGTCTGGTGACCTCTCGTGTTGACCACACCCTTTGATGACTCTGGCCCTGCTCAGTGGTGGTCAGTCACTGGTATGGTGACCTCATGTTGACCACACCCTTTGATGACTCTGGCCCTGCTCAGTGGTGGTCAGTCACTGGTATGGTGACCTCATGTTGACCACACCCTTTGATGACTCTGGCCCTGCTCAGTGGCAGTCAGTCATTGGTATGGTGACCTCATGTTGACCACACCCTTTGATGACTCTGGCCCTGCTCAGTGGTGGTCAGTCACTGGTCTGGTGACCTCTCGTGTTGACCACACCCTTTGATGACTCTGGCCCTGCTCAGTGGTGGTCAGTCACTGGTATGGTGACCTCATGTTGACCACACCCTTTGATGACTCTGGCCCTGCTCAGTGGTGGTCAGTCACTGGTCTGGTGACCTCTCGTGTTGACCACACCCTTTGATGACTCCGGCCCTGCTCAGTGGTGGTCAGTCACTGGTATGGTGACCTCATGTTGACCACACCCTTTGATGACTCTGGCCCTGCTCAGTGGTGGTTAGTCACTGGTATGGTGACCTCTCGTGTTGACCACACCCTTTGATGACTCTGGCCCTGCTCAGTGGTGGTCAGTCACTGGTATGGTGACCTCGTGTTGACCACACCCTTTGATGACTCTGGTCCTGCTCAGTGGTGGTCAGTCACTGGTATGGTGACCTCGTGTTGACCACACCCTTTGATGACTCTGGTCCTGCTCAGTGGTGGTCAGTCACTGGTATGGTGACCTCGTGTTGACCACACCCTTTGATGACTCTGGTCCTGCTCAGTGGTGGTCAGTCACTGGTATGGTGACCTCTCGTGTTGACCACACCCTTTGATGACCCTGGTCCTGCTCAGTGGTGGTCGGTCACTGGTCTGGTGACCTCTCGTGTTGACCACACCCTTTGATGACTGGCCCTGCTCAGTGATGGTCAGTCACTGGTCTGGTAGCCTCTCATGTGCTGACCAGATCCTTCGAGGACTCTGCATTACTCATGGTGATTCTCTGCTACAGGTCCTATGAACTGACCCGCAAGGATCGTCTTTACAAGAATGTTCAGCGAATGCAGCAGACACATGGTATACGGAGCTTCAACCTACTGCCTCAGACTTACCTGTTGCCAGGAGAGTACCAGGACTTCTGTAGTAAGTGCCCATCACCCACTAGAAGAGCACCCTGTCCGCAGTCTTCCCTATTATTTACTCCCCCCCCCCACCCCCCAAATTTCCACAGTAACAATCTGTCCTTCTACAGATGCCTTTTCTAAGGATCGTGGCCCCTGGATTGTGAAGCCGGTGGCGTCATCACGTGGTCGTGGTGTTTATTTGGTTAACTCTGTATGTATTGGCAGTCTCTCATCCTGTCTGACCCTCTCTCTTCTTTTGGCTTCACAGCAGTCTCTCTTCTCTGTTGCAGCCATCTCAGATCAGTGTGGAGGAGAACCTCCTGGTGTCTCGGTACATCAGTAACCCGCTGCTCATAGATGGTGAGTGTCTGCTCCGCTAATATTGGGTTTGGGGGAGCAAGACTTTCTCCCTCCAGTGATGAATCTTCATCACAGAAAATACTCAGGTGTTCCAGAGTAGATCTTGTTAGCTGCTGGGCAGCAGGGGAAGGTAAATGAGGGGTCGACATTGTGTCCTGCATGCAGGTAACATGGCAAAGTGCTCTTTACTTATAGGGTTCAAGTTTGATGTGCGGCTGTATGTCCTAATCACCTCCTATGATCCATTGGTCATATATCTGTATGAAGAAGGACTCACTAGGTAAGCTACCTCTAGGCTAAACCTGACAAGCTGCACTGGTCTCTGGTCCTCTCCTTGGTCTTTCATTCTCCAATTGATGCCATGTGGTCTTCCATGTTCTGGTTGTTGCCCTCTGGTCTTTTGTTTTCTGCTCCTTCCCCTGTGGTTTTCCGTTGTCCAGTTCTTTCCCTGTGGTCTTCTGTTCTCTGGTCCTCAGCCCATGCTGGTCCTTTCCCTGTGGTCTTCTGTTGTCTGCTCCTTTCTCCATGGTCTTCCGTTGTCTGGTCCTTCCCCTGTGGTCTTCCATTGTCTGGTACTTGCCCTGCCCTGGTCCATTCTCTGTGGTCTCTCTCTAGTCCTTTCCCTGTGGTCTTTCATTCTCTGGTCCTCACCCTGTGGTATTTCGTTCCTTGTCCTTTCCCTGTGGTCTTCTGTTCTCTGGCCCTTGCCCTGCTCTTTTCTCCATGGTCTTCAGTTGCCTGTGGTCCTTTCCCTGTGGTCTTCCGTTGTCCGGTCCTTTCCCTGTGGTCTTCCGTTGTCCGGTCCTTTCCCTGTGGTCTTCCGTTGTCCGGTCCTTTCCCTGTGGTCTTCCGTTGTCCGGTCCTTTCCCTGTGGTCTTCCGTTGTCCGGTCTTTTCCCTGTGGTCTTCCGTTGTCCGGTCCTTTCCCTGTGGTCGTCCGTTGCCCGGTCCTTTCCCTGTGGTCGTCCGTTGCCCGGTCCTTTCCCTGTGGTCGTCCGTTGCCCGGTCCTTTCCCTGTGGTCGTCCGTTGCCCGGTCCTTTCCCTGTGGTCGTCCGTTGTCCGGTCCTTTCCCTGTGGTCGTCCGTTGTCCGGTCCTTTTCCCTGTGGTCTTCCGTTGCCCGGTCCTTTTCCCTGTGGTCTTCCGTTGCCCGGTCCTTTCCCTGTGGTCGTCCGTTGTCCGGTCCTTTCCCTGTGGTCGTCCGTTGTCCGGTCCTTTCCCTGTGGTCGTCCGTTGTCCGGTCCTTTCCCTGTGGTCGTCCGTTGTCCGGTCCTTTCCCTGTGGTCGTCCGTTGTCCGGTCCTTTCCCTGTGGTCGTCCGTTGTCCGGTCCTTTCCCTGTGGTCGTCCGTTGTCCGGTCCTTTCCCTGTGGTCGTCCGTTGTCCGGTCCTTTCCCTGTGGTCGTCCGTTGTCCGGTCCTTTCCCTGTGGTCGTCCGTTGTCCGGTCCTTTCCCTGTGGTCTTCCGTTGTCCGGTCTTTTCCCTGTGGTCTCCTGGTCCTCACTGTGCTCTGGTTCCTCTATGCTGGCCTCTACCTCACACATGCACTCCTCCTCTGCTCCATCTTAGGTTTGCTACTGTGCGGTATGATCGGGCTGCCAAGAACATAAAGAACCAGTTCATGCATTTAACAAACTACAGTGTGAATAAGAGGAGCTCAGACTACGTGAGGTAGGAGGCACCGCTTGCCCTTGCTGAGTGTGCCGCCATATTGAGGTCAGATTATTTAGTCACATTTGTCTCATCTTAGTTGTGATGACCCGGAAGTGGAGGATTATGGGAATAAATGGAGTATGAGTGCCATGCTGCGATATCTGAAACAGGAAGGGAAAGACACAGCTGGTGAGAAGGAAACCTACCCACCATATTCTCAGCCTGCCCCAAGGATGGTAACCAGATTTGACTATCTGCGGCTCCTCCTCCAGGCTCCCATGCCCCTCCCTCTCTGTTACCCCCCACACCTCTTAGTAATGCTTATGCCTCTCTGATGATGTCCTTGTCCTCTGCAGCCCTCATGTCTCAGGTGGAGGATCTCATCATTAAGACAATCATCTCAGGAGAGCTTCCAATAGCCACAGCCTGCAAGTCCTTCCAGGTCCACAGAGGAAACTGCTTTGGTGAGTCCCTGGCAGTGGGAGATGAGGACAGTGCCCCCTGGTGACAGATAATGCAATGAGTCCGTTTCCTACTCCTGCAGAGCTCTATGGGTTTGATGTGCTGACTGATGGAAATCTCAGGCCTTGGCTCCTTGAAGTTAATCTGTCTCCATCTCTGGCCTGGTAAAAACATGCCCCTATCCCCAGTGTCCATGTGTTTTTGTCATTCCTGTCACTAATGCAGTCCCTTCTGCCGGCAGTGACGCCCCCCTGGATATGAAGGTGAAGGCCAGTATGATCTCTGACATGCTGACCCTGGTTGGTGAGTATGATTGATGTGTGGTAGGCATCAGACGGAGACCATGCTGTAAGTGACAGGGCATCTCTATGGTTTGTGTAGGTGTGGAGTGTCAGGATCCTCAGCAGAGGCCAGGACATGACAAGCGGGTCCCTAGACCGCAGCGCCCCCTGTCTGCCAGTGACATTGACACAGGACTGCAGCTTGTTAGCAGAGAGAAGAATGGAAGAAGCTGTGTTCTGGGGCTCTCCACGGAGGAGGTCTGTCCTGTATCTTTCAGCACCGGCCCATGGAGCTACGTGGGGAGCCGTCACCCTGTAGATTGTGAGCTCTACAGCTTACGGCTCAGTACCTCTATGCCATTGTACATAACCAGCGATGTGCAGACCTGTCCACCCCCATAACATCTGCTAGCCTGTACCCTACTGACGCTCCTGGTTCTCCCTCTTCCTGTGTCCAGGCAAAGATCTTACGTGGGCTGCAGGACGAGGAGGCGAGGCGCGGTGGTTTTGTTCGCATCTTCCCCAGACATGATACATGGACACTGTACGGGTGAGTCCTCTGTACGCTTGAGCAGATCTGCTGTCCCTCTGAACCTGATCTGATTCCCTGTGATATTCATGCAGCTCCTTCCTGGAACATAAGACCTCTCTGAATTACATGCTGGCCATGCACCTCTTCCCAAACAGGTAGGTACAAGGCCACCCCAATTCATTGTCTGTGCTGGTCATGTGCGTCATCATCCCCTCATTTTCTACAGATCGGTTCTAAGTGATCCTCGACCAACACTACACACCGCTTTGTATGAACGAAAACTGGTGTCCCTACAGCTACGTAGAGCCAGGCGGCACAGGCTGGCACGTAGAACGGGTAAGAGGCCTACAGCGACCCTCTAGACTGCTGGAGCTCGGGCAGTGCATATGCCTCCCACCTCACCTGTGATTGGCAGTGCATGTGCCTCCTGCCTCACCTGTGGCTGGCAGTGCATGTGCCTCCTGCCTCACCCATGATTGGCAGTGAACGCGCCTCCTGCCTCACCTGTCATTGGCAGTGCACACGCCTCACTTGTGATTGGCAGTGCATGTGCCTCCCTTCTCACTTGTGATTGGCAGTGAACGCGCCTCCTGCCTCACCTGTCATTGGCAGTGCATGTGCCTCCCTTCTCACTTGTGATTGGCAGTGCATGTGCCTCCCTTCTCACCTGTCATTGGCAGTGCACACGCCTCACTTGTGATTGGCAGTGCATGTGCCTCCCTTCTCACTTGTCATTGGCAGTGCACACGCCTCACTTGTGATTGGCAGTGCATGTGCCTCCCTTCTCACTTGTGATTGGCAGTGCATGTGCCTCCTGCCTCACCTGTGGCTGGCAGTGCATGTGCCTCCTGCCTCACCTGTGGCTGGCAGTGCATGTGCCTCCTGCCTCACCCATGATTGGCAGTACACGTGCCTCCTGCCTCACCCATGATTGGCAGTGAACGCGCCTCCTGCCTCACCTGTCATTGGCAGTGCACACGCCTCACTTGTGATTGGCAGTGCATGTGCCTCCCTTCTCACTTGTGATTGGCAGTGCGCGCGCCTCCCACCTCACCTTTGAGATTGATTAGCAGGATGCTGTTGGCGCACCCTTTAGTAAAACCGTGTGTTATCTGGCAGTCTTGCCTCGACCTGCTAACAGCTGTGCAGAGGAGGAAGAAGATGAAGATCCAATTGAAGTTGAGGAACTAGAAGATGTACAGGAGCAGAACGGCCCCCCAGTGGATTCACAGACCCCTCCAGCATCACTTCCTGGGGCCAGCATCATGCGGCTCTTACAAGAGGGTGCAAACCTGAGGTATGGCTGGAGGGTCTGTGACGTGACTGCAGGGTGTGCACACTCTGGGATGTCCATGGGGTGTCTGGTATCCACCATAGATGTGTGGTTTTTGATTTGTCTCCAGTAAGGTCCAGGCTCGTTTGGCCTTCTCTGGATATTTACAGCAGGTGCAAAGTCGATTACAGAGTGAGCAAGATACAGAGAGTGTACTGCCAAAAGATGAGGAGCAGATGGTAAGCCAAAATAATCACCCCAGTGTCTGTCCTGTGAGAGCCTGTATCAGTAGATAACGAGGGCGGTGATGTCACTCCAGAGCCTGTATCAGTAGATAACGAGGGCGGTGATGTCACTCCAGAGCCTGTATCAGTAGATAACGAGGGCGGTGATGTCACTCCAGAGCCTGTATCAGTAGATAACGAGGGCGGTGATGTCACTCCAGAGCCTCTATCAGTAGATAACGAGGGCGGTGATGTCACTCCAGAGCCTGTATCAGTAGATAACGAGGGCGGTGATGTCACTCCAGAGCCTGTATCAGTAGATAACGAGGGCGGTGATGTCACTCCAGAGCCTGTATCAGTAGATAACGAGGGCGGTGATGTCACTCCAGAGCCTGTATCAGTAGATAACGAGGGCGGTGATGTCACTCCAGAGCCTGTATCAGTAGATAACGAGGGCGGTGATGTCACTCCAGAGCCTCTATCAGTAGATAACGAGGGCGGTGATGTCACTCCAGAGCCTCTATCAGTAGATAACGAGGGCGGTGATGTCACTCCAGAGCCTGTATCAGTAGATAACGAGGGCGGTGATGTCACTCCAGAGCCTCTATCAGATAACGAGGGCGGTGATGTCACTCCAGAGCCTCTATCAGTAGATAACGAGGGCGGTGATGTCACTCCAGAGCCTCTATCAGTAGATAACGAGGGCGGTGATGTCACTCCAGAGCCTCTATCAGATAACGAGGGCGGTGATGTCACTCCAGAGCCTCTATCAGATAACGAGGGCGGTGATGTCACTCCAGAGCCTCTATCAGTAGATAACGAGGGCGGTGTTGTCACTCCAGAGCCTGTATCAGTAGATAACGAGGGCGGTGATGTCACTCCAGAGCCTGTATCAGTAGATAACGAGGGCGGTGATGTCACTCCAGAGCCTGTATCGGTAGATAACGAGGGCGGTGATGTCACTCCAGAGCCTCTATCAGTAGATAACGAGGGCGGTGATGTCACTCCAGAGCCTCTATCAGTAGATAACGAGGGCGGTGATGTCACTCCAGAGCCTCTATCAGTAGATAACGAGGGCGGTGATGTCACTCCAGAGCCTGTATCAGTAGATAACGAGGGCGGTGATGTCACTCCAGAGCCTGTATCGGTAGATAACGAGGGCGGTGATGTCACTCCAGAGCCTCTATCAGTAGATAACGATGGGCGGTGATGTCACTCCAGAGCCTCTATCAGTAGATAACGAGGGCGGTGATTGTCACTCCAGAGCCTCTATCAGTAGATAACGAGGGCGGTGATGTCACTCCAGAGCCTGTATCAGTAGATAACGAGGGCGGTGATGTCACTCCAGAGCCTGTATCAGTAGATAACGAGGGCGGTGATGTCACTCCAGAGCCTGTATCAGTAGATAACGAGGGCGGTGATGTCACTCCAGAGCCTGTATCAGTAGATAACGAGGGCGGTGATGTCACTCCAGAGCCTGTATCAGTAGATAACGAGGGCGGTGATGTCACTCCAGAGCCTCTATCTGTAGATAACGAGGGCGGTGATGTCACTCCAGAGCCTGTATCGGTAGATAACGAGGGCGGTGATGTCACTCCAGAGCCTGTATCGGTAGATAACGAGGGCGGTGATGTCACTCCAGAGCCTGTATCGGTAGATAACGAGGGCGGTGATGTCACTCCAGAGCCTGTATCGGTAGATAACGAGGGCGGTGATGTCACTCCAGAGCCTGTATCGGTAGATAACGAGGGCGGTGATGTCACTCCAGAGCCTGTATCAGGTAGATACCGAGGGCGGTGATGTCACTCCAGAGCCTGTATCAGTAGATAACGAGGGCGGTGATGTCACTCCAGAGCCTGTATCTGTAGATAACGAGGGCGGTGATGTCACTCCAGAGCCTGTATCAGTAGATAATAGAGCGGTGATGTCACTCCAGAGCCTCTATCAGTAGATAACGAGGGCGATGATGTCACTCCAGAGCCTCTATCAGTAGATAACGAGGGCGGTGATGTCACTCCAGAGCCTGTATCAGTAGATAACGAGGGCGGTGATGTCACTCCAGAGCCTGTATCAGTAGATAACGAGGGCGGTGATGTCACTCCAGAGCCTGTATCAGTAGATAACGAGGGCGATGATGTCACTCCAGAGCCTCTATCAGTAGATAACGAGGGCGGTGTTGTCACTCCAGAGCCTGTATCAGTAGATAACGAGGGCGGTGATGTCACTCCAGAGCCTCTATCAGTAGATAACGAGGGCGGTGATGTCACTCCAGAGCCTGCTATCAGTAGATAACGAGGGCGGTGATGTCACTCCAGAGCCTCTATCAGTAGATAACGAGGGCGGTGATGTCACTCCAGAGCCTGCTATCAGTAGATAACGAGGGCGGTGATGTCACTCCAGAGCCTGTACAGTAGATAACGAGGGCGGTGATGTCACTCCAGAGCCTGTATCAGTAGATAACGAGGGCGGTGATGTCACTCCAGAGCCTCTATCAGTAGATAACGAGGGCGGTGATGTCACTCCAGAGCCTCTATCAGTAGATAACGAGGGCGGTGATGTCACTCCAGAGCCTCTATCAGTAGATAACGAGGGCGGTGATGTCACTCCAGAGCCTCTATCAGTAGATAACGAGGGCGGTGATGTCACTCCAGAGCCTCTATCAGTAGATAACGAGGGCGGTGATGTCACTCCAGAGCCTCTATCAGTAGATAACGAGGGCGGTGATGTCACTCCAGAGCCTCTATCAGTAGATAACGAGGGCGGTGATGTCACTCCAGAGCCTCTATCAGTAGATAACGAGGGCGGTGATGTCACTCCAGAGCCTCTATCAGGATAACGAGGGCGGTGATGTCACTCCAGAGCCTCTATCAGTAGATAACGAGGGCGGTGATGTCACTCCAGAGCCTGTATCAGTAGATAACGAGGGCGGTGATGTCACTCCAGAGCCTCTATCAGTAGATAACGAGGGCGGTGATGTCACTCCAGAGCCTGTATCAGTAGATAACGAGGGCGGTGATGTCACTCCAGAGCCTGTATCAGTAGATAACGAGGGCGGTGATGTCACTCCAGAGCCTCTATCAGTAGATAATAGAGCGGTGATGTCACTCCAGAGCCTCTATCAGTAGATAACGAGGGCGGTGATGTCACTCCAGAGCCTGTATCAGTAGATAACGAGGGCGGTGATGTCACTCCAGAGCCTTATCGGTAGATAACGAGGGCGGTGATGTCACTCCAGAGCCTGTATCAGTAGATAACGAGGGCGGTGATGTCACTCCAGAGCCTCTATCAGATAACGAGGGCGGGTGATGTCACTCCAGAGCCTCTATCAGTAGATAACGAGGGCGGTGATGTCACTCCAGAGCCTCTATCAGTAGATAACGAGGGCGGTGATGTCACTCCAGAGCCTCTATCAGTAGATAACGAGGGCGGTGATGTCACTCCAGAGCCTGTATCAGTAGATAACGAGGGCGGTGATGTCACTCCAGAGCCTCTATCAGTAGATAACGAGGGCGGTGATGTCACTCCAGAGCCTCTATCAGTAGATAACGAGGGCGGTGTTGTCACTCCAGAGCCTCTATCAGTAGATAACGAGGGCGGTGATGTCACTCCAGAGCCTGTATCAGTAGATAACGAGGGCGGTGATGTCACTCCAGAGCCTGTATCAGTAGATAACGAGGGCGGTGATGTCACTCCAGAGCCTCTATCAGTAGATAACGAGGGCGGTGATGTCACTCCAGAGCCTGTATCAGTAGATAACGAGGGCGGTGATGTCACTCCAGAGCCTGTATCAGTAGATAACGAGGGCGGTGATGTCACTCCAGAGCCTGTATCAGTAGATAACGAGGGCGGTGATGTCACTCCAGAGCCTCTATCAGTAGATAACGAGGGCGGTGATGTCACTCCAGAGCCTCTATCAGTAGATAACGAGGGCGGTGATGTCACTCCAGAGCTTCTATCAGTAGATAACGAGGGCGGTGATGTCACTCCAGAGCCTGTATCAGTAGATAACGAGGGCGGTGATGTCACTCCAGAGCCTCTATCAGTAGATAACGAGGGCGGTGATGTCACTCCAGAGCCTGTATCAGTAGATAACGAGGGCGGTGATGTCACTCCAGAGCCTGTATCAGTAGATAACGAGGGCGGTGATGTCACTCCAGAGCCTCTATCAGATAACGAGGGCGGTGATGTCACTCCAGAGCCTCTATCAGATAACGAGGGCGGTGATGTCACTGCAGAGCTTCTATCAGTAGATAACGAGGGCGGTGATGTCACTCCAGAGCCTGTATCAGTAGATAACGAGGGTGGTGATGTCACTCCAGAGCCTCTATCAGTAGATAACGAGGGCGGTGATGTCACTCCAGAGCCTGTATCAGTAGATAACGAGGGCGGTGATGTCACTCCAGAGCCTCTATCAGTAGATAACGAGGGCGGTGATGTCACTCCAGAGCTTCTATCAGTAGATAACGAGGGCGGTGATGTCACTCCAGAGCCTCTATCAGTAGATAACGAGGGCGGTGATGTCACTCCAGAGCCTCTATCAGTAGATAACGAGGGCGGTGATGTCACTCCAGAGCCTCTATCAGTAGATAACGAGGGCGGTGATGTCACTCCAGAGCCTCTATCAGTAGATAACGAGGGCGGTGATGTCACTCCAGAGCCTCTATCAGTAGATAACGAGGGCGGTGATGTCACTCCAGAGCCTCTATCAGTAGATAACGAGGGCGGTGATGTCACTCCAGAGCCTCTATCAGTAGATAACGAGGGCGGTGATGTCACTCCAGAGCCTGTATCAGTAGATAACGAGGGCGGTGATGTCACTCCAGAGCCTCTATCAGTAGATAACGAGGGCGGTGATGTCACTCCAGAGCCTCTATCAGTAGATAACGAGGGCGGTGTTGTCACTCCAGAGCCTCTATCAGTAGATAACGAGGGCGGTGATGTCACTCCAGAGCCTGTATCAGTAGATAACGAGGGCGGTGATGTCACTCCAGAGCCTGTATCAGTAGATAACGAGGGCGGTGATGTCACTCCAGAGCCTCTATCAGTAGATAACGAGGGCGGTGATGTCACTCCAGAGCCTGTATCAGTAGATAACGAGGGCGGTGATGTCACTCCAGAGCCTGTATTCAGTAGATAACGAGGGCGGTGATGTCACTCCAGAGCCTGTATCAGTAGATAACGAGGGCGGTGATGTCACTCCAGAGCCTGTATCAGTAGATAACGAGGGCGGTGATGTCACTCCAGAGCCTGTATCAGTAGATAACGAGGGCGGTGATGTCACTCCAGAGCCTCTATCAGTAGATAACGAGGGCGGTGATGTCACTCCAGAGCCTGTATCAGTAGATAACGAGGGCGGTGATGTCACTCCAGAGCCTGTATCAGTAGATAACGAGGGCGGTGATGTCACTCCAGAGCCTGTATCAGTAGATAACGAGGGCGGTGATGTCACTCCAGAGCCTCTATCAGTAGATAACGAGGGCGGTGATGTCACTCCAGAGCCTCTATCAGTAGATAACGAGGGCGGTGATATCACTCCAGAGCCTGTATCAGTAGATAACGAGGGCGGTGATGTCACTCCAGAGCCTCTATCAGTAGATAACGAGGGCGGTGATGTCACTCCAGAGCCTCTATCAGTAGATAACGAGGGCGGTGTTGTCACTCCAGAGCCTCTATCAGTAGATAACGAGGGCGGTGATGTCACTCCAGAGCCTGTATCAGTAGATAACGAGGGCGGTGATGTCACTCCAGAGCCTGTATCAGTAGATAACGAGGGCGGTGATGTCACTCCAGAGCCTCTATCAGTAGATAACGAGGGCGGTGATGTCACTCCAGAGCCTCTATCAGTAGATAACGAGGGCGGTGATGTCACTCCAGAGCCTGTATCAGTAGATAACGAGGGCGGTGATGTCACTCCAGAGCCTGTATCAGTAGATAACGAGGGCGGTGATGTCACTCCAGAGCCTCTATCAGTAGATAACGAGGGCGGTGATGTCACTCCAGAGCCTCTATCAGTAGATAACGAGGGCGGTGATGTCACTCCAGAGCCTGTATCAGTAGATAACGAGGGCGGTGATGTCACTCCAGAGCCTCTATCAGTAGATAACGAGGGCGGTGATGTCACTCCAGAGCCTCTATCAGTAGATAACGAGGGCGGTGTTGTCACTCCAGAGCCTCTATCAGTAGATAACGAGGGCGGTGATGTCACTCCAGAGCCTGTATCAGTAGATAACGAGGGCGGTGATGTCACTCCAGAGCCTGTATCAGTAGATAACGAGGGCGGTGATGTCACTCCAGAGCCTGTATCAGTAGATAACGAGGGCGGTGTTGTCACTCCAGAGCCTCTATCAGTAGATAACGAGGGCGGTGATGTCACTCCAGAGCCTCTATCAGTAGATAACGAGGGCGGTGATGTCACTCCAGAGCCTGTATCAGTAGATAACGAGGGCGGTGATGTCACTCCAGAGCCTCTATCAGTAGATAACGAGGGCGGTGATGTCACTCCAGAGCCTCTATCAGTAGATAACGAGGGCGGTGATGTCACTCCAGAGCCTGTATCAGTAGATAACGAGGGCGGTGATGTCACTCCAGAGCCTCTATCAGTAGATAACGAGGGCGGTGATGTCACTCCAGAGCCTGTATCAGTAGATAACGAGGGCGGTGATGTCACTCCAGAGCCTGTATCAGTAGATAACGAGGGCGGTGATGTCACTCCAGAGCCTCTATCAGTAGATAACGAGGGCGGTGATGTCACTCCAGAGCCTCTATCAGTAGATAACGAGGGCGGTGATGTCACTCCAGAGCCTCTATCAGTAGATAACGAGGGCGGTGATGTCACTCCAGAGCCTGTATCAGTAGATAACGAGGGCGGTGATGTCACTCCAGAGCCTCTATCAGTAGATAACGAGGGCGGTGATGTCACTCCAGAGCCTGTATCAGTAGATAACGAGGGCGGTGATGTCACTCCAGAGCCTCTATCAGTAGATAACGAGGGCGGTGATGTCACTCCAGAGCCTCTATCAGTAGATAACGAGGGCGGTGATGTCACTCCAGAGCCTGTATCAGTAGATAACGAGGGCGGTGATGTCACTCCAGAGCCTCTATCAGTAGATAACGAGGGCGGTGATGTCACTCCAGAGCCTCTATCAGTAGATAACGAGGGCGGTGTTGTCACTCCAGAGCCTCTATCAGTAGATAACGAGGGCGGTGATGTCACTCCAGAGCCTGTATCAGTAGATAACGAGGGCGGTGATGTCACTCCAGAGCCTGTATCAGTAGATAACGAGGGCGGTGATGTCACTCCAGAGCCTCTATCAGTAGATAACGAGGGCGGTGATGTCACTCCAGAGCCTCTATCAGTAGATAAAGAGGCGGTGATGTCACTCCAGAGCCTGTATCAGTAGATACGAGGGCGGTGATGTCACTCCAGAGCCTCTATCAGTAGATAACGAGGGCGGTGATGTCACTCCAGAGCCTCTATCAGTAGATAACGAGGGCGGTGATGTCACTCCAGAGCCTTATCAGTAGATAACTAGGGCGGTGATGTCACTCCAGAGCCTGTATCAGTAGATAACGAGGGCGGTGATGTCACTCCAGAGCCTCTATCAGTAGATACGAGGGCGGTGATGTCACTCCAGAGCCTCTATCCAGTAGATAACGAGGGCGGGTGTTGTCACTCCAGAGCCTCTATCAGTAGATAACGAGGGCGGTGATGTCACTCCAGAGCCTGTATCAGTAGATAACGAGGGCGGTGATGTCACTCCAGAGCCTGTATCAGTAGATAACGAGGGCGGTGATGTCACTCCAGAGCCTGTATCAGTAGATAACGAGGGCGGTGATGTCACTCCAGAGCCTCTATCAGTAGATAACGAGGGCGGTGATGTCACTCCAGAGCCTCTATCAGTAGATAACGCTGGGCGGTGATTTTTTTCTGTCACTCCAGAGCCTTTATCAGTAGATAACGAGGGGCTGTGATGTCACTCCAGAGCCTCTATCAGTAGTAACGAGGGCGGTGATGTCACTCCAGAGCCTCTATCAGTAGATAACGGGGCGGTGATGTCACTCCAGAGCCCTTATCAGTAGATAACGAGGGCGGTGATGTCACTCCAGAGCCTCTATCAGTAGATAACGAGGGCGGTGATGTCACTCCAGAGCCTCTATCAGTAGATAACGAGGGGCGGTGATGTCACTCCAGAGCCTCTATCAGTATGATAACGAGGGCGGTGATGTCACTCCAGAGCCTGGATCAGTAGATAACGAGGGCGGTGATGTCACTCCAGAGCCTCTATCAGTAGATAACGAGGGCGGTGATGTCACTCCAGAGCCTCTATCAGTAGATAACGAGGGCGGTGATGTCACTCCAGAGCCTGTATCAGTAGATAACGAGGGCGGTGATGTCACTCCAGAGCCTCTATCAGTAGATAACGAGGGCGGTGATGTCACTCCAGAGCCTGTATCAGTAGATAACGAGGGCGGTGATGTCACTCCAGAGCCTGTATCAGTAGATAACGAGGGCGGTGATGTCACTCCAGAGCCTCTATCAGTAGATAACGAGGGCGGTGATGTCACTCCAGAGCCTCTATCAGTAGATAACGAGGGCGGTGATGTCACTCCAGAGCCTCTATCAGTAGATAACGAGGGCGGTGATGTCACTCCAGAGCCTGTATCAGTAGATAACGAGGGCGGTGATGTCACTCCAGAGCCTCTATCAGTAGATAACGAGGGCGGTGATGTCACTCCAGAGCCTGTATCAGTAGATAACGAGGGCGGTGATGTCACTCCAGAGCCTCTATCAGTAGATAACGAGGGCGGTGATGTCACTCCAGAGCCTCTATCAGTAGATAACGAGGGCGGTGATGTCACTCCAGAGCCTGTATCAGTAGATAACGAGGGCGGTGATGTCACTCCAGAGCCTCTATCAGTAGATAACGAGGGCGGTGATGTCACTCCAGAGCCTCTATCAGTAGATAACGAGGGCGGTGTTGTCACTCCAGAGCCTCTAACAGTAGATAACGAGGGCGGTGATGTCACTCCAGAGCCTGTATCAGTAGATAACGAGGGCGGTGATGTCACTCCAGAGCCTCTATCAGTAGATAATAGAGCGGTTTGTACCTCCAGGAGTTGGTGATGAGGTTTTTGCAGAGAGCGGCCGCTAACTTACAGCAGTCGGTGAGTCTGAACTTGCCGGGGCGATGTGTGGCCCTCCAGGAGAGACGTCACCTGCTGGCCAAACACCTGGGAGACTTCATCTGCTTGTATGACGAGGTGAGTGTTGTACCCCACATTATACACACATGTCCTCCCCTCCTCCATCACTGGATATATGTCCTCTGGGTCTCCCTACATGTTCTTTATTTACAATTGGTCACTAGGACCATAGATGTCCCTGATTGACACGTGTTGCTAAGTCTAAAATTTAACATTTATTACTTGTCCTTAAAATGTTTCGAACACTACAATTAAAATAATCAGCTATGCTTGCTAGATACATTCATCATGGTGCCAATGACTCTGTTTACTGGGTGATCCCACTAGAGGGCGCTTGTAACTAATAGCTGTTTGAGGCTCTCCTGCCTATTATTACGGTGCCCCAGTGCTATGTTACTGCGCTCTGTTATTGGCACAGTGCGCTATTTCAAACAGCAGTCGCCCTCATGAGGTACACTTTCTCTCTTTGTATTAACAACAGATCATTTCCTAGCCATGCATACACTGGCTAAAACACGCTATCTGCCCCCCGACATGTTTCGCCAAACACTTGGCGTCTTCAGGGGTTTGGGCACTGTGCCAATAACAGAGCGCAGTAACATAGCACTGGGGCACCGTAATAATAGGCAGGAGAGCCTCAAACAGCTAACAGTTACAAGCGCCCTCTAGTGGGATCACCCAGTAAACAGAGTCATTGGCACCATGATGAATGTATCTAGCAAGCATAGCTGATTATTTTAATTGTAGTGTTCGAAACATTTTAAGGACAAGTAATAAATGTTAAATTTTAGACTTAGCAACACGTGTCAATCAGGGACATCTATGGTCCTAGTGACCAATTGTAAATAAATAATTGTATAGTCCCAACACGTGTTAGGGAGAGATATGTAAAGGTGGTCCCTACATGTTCACCTCCATCTGCGCAGTGTTCCTCCCTATGCTGTCATTATCCGGGCGGCCATTCCATTCCTAGGCAGGGATTAAATAGAAATAGGGTAAGGGGTAGGGATATTGTTTTTTCTTTTCATTTTTTCCTATCTTCTATAAAATATGTGCTGGTCGGAGGTAGGAGGATCTTGGTATTAAACGTTAGGTTTTGGTGGTGTTTCTTCTGTGATTTATTACAGGAGACAAGCCAGCTGGGCAGCGAGGAGTCGGGGGTGAATGCACTGGATTTTCAGGCTTTTCTAACAAAGGCCAGGTATGTGACCGAGGCACAGCCATGTCACCGAGGCACAGCCTCTTCGCGCCAGTCCCTTCTGTCAGCAGAGCTCTGAGCCCCCTCTTCTTTGTGTTGTAGTGAGCGGCAGCTGGAGGAGGTCCTAACCTTTTACACCCATAAAAATAAATCTGCCAGTGTATTCTTGGGGCGCTCACAGAATAAAGACGCCGGAGGAGGACGGCCAGGTGAGTGGCTCCGATATGTGCTCTGGAGGTAGACAGCAGGTGGGTGGCTGTGATGAGGGCCCTGGAGACAGAGGGGCTGGGGAGTAGCTGTGATGAAGGCCCAGGAGGTAGAGGGGCAGGTGAGTAGCTGTGATGAGGGCCCTGGAGGTAGAGGGGCAGGTGAGTAACTGTGATGAGGGCCCTGGAGGTGGACGGGCCAGTGAGTAGCTGTGATGAGGGCCCTGGAGGTGGACGGGCAGGTGAGTAGCTGTGATGAAGGCCCTGGAGGTAGACGGGCAGGTGAGTAGCTGTGATGAAGGCCCAGGGGGTAGACGGGCAGGCGAGTAGCTGTGAGGAGGGCCCTGGAGGTAGACGGGCAGGCGAGTAGCTGTGAGGAGGGCCCTGGAGGTAGACGGGCAGGTGAGTAGCTGTGATGAAGGCCCTGGAGGTAGAGGGGCAGGTGAGTAGCTGTGATGAAGGCCCAGGGGTAGACGGGCAGGCGAGTAGCTGTGAGGAGGGCCCTGGAGGTAGACGGGCAGGTGAGTAGCTGTGATGAGGGCCCAGGAGGTAGAGGGGCAGGTGAGTAGCTGTGATGAGGGCCCTGGAGGTAGAGGGGCAGGTGAGTAACTGTGATGAGGGCCCTGGAGGTAGAGGGGCAGGTGAGTAACTGTGATGAGGGCCCTGGAGGTGGACGGGCCAGTGAGTAGCTGTGATGAGGGCCCTGGAGGTGGACGGGCAGGTGAGTAGCTGTGATGAAGGCCCTGGAGGTAGACGGGCAGGTGAGTAGCTGTGATGAAGGCCCAGGGGGTAGACGGGCAGGCGAGTAGCTGTGAGGAGGGCCCTGGAGGTAGACGGGCAGGCGAGTAGCTGTGAGGAGGGCCCTGGAGGTAGACGGGCAGGTGAGTAGCTGTGATGAAGGCCCTGGAGGTAGACGGGCAGGTGAGTAGCTGTGATGAAGGCCCAGGGGGTAGACGGGCAGGCGAGTAGCTGTGAGGAGGGCCCTGGAGGTAGAGGGGCAGGCGAGTAGCCCTGGAGGTATAGGGGCAGGCGAGTAGCTGTGATGAGGGCCCTGGAGGTGGACGGGCAGGCGAGTAGCTGTGATGAGGGCCCTGGAGGTGGACGGGCAGGTGAGTAGCTGTGATGAAGGCCCAGGGGGTAGACGGGCAGGCGAGTAGCTGTGAGGAGGGCCCTGGAGGTAGAGGGGCAGGCGAGTAGCCCTGGAGGTATAGGGGCAGGCGAGTAGCTGTGAGGAGGGCCCTGGAGGTAGAGGGGCAGGCGAGTAGCTGTGATGAGGGCCCTGGAGGTGGACGGGCAGGTGAGGAGCTGTGATGAAGGCCCAGGGGTAGACGGGCAGGCGAGTAGCTGTGAGGAGGGCCCTGGAGGTAGAGGGGCAGGCGAGTAGCCCTGGAGGTATAGGGGCAGGCGAGTAGCTGTGATGAGGGCCCTGGAGGTGGACGGGCAGGCGAGTAGCTGTGATGAGGGCCCTGGAGGTGGACGGGCAGGTGAGTAGCTGTGATGAAGGCCCAGGGGGTAGACGGGCAGGCGAGTAGCTGTGAGGAGGGCCCTGGAGGTAGAGGGGCAGGCGAGTAGCCCTGGAGGTATAGGGGCAGGCGAGTAGCTGTGAGGAGGGCCCTGGAGGTAGAGGGGCAGGCGAGTAGCCCTGGAGGTATAGGGGCAGGCGAGTAGCTGTGATGAGGGCCCTGGAGGTGGACGGGCAGGCGAGTAGCTGTGATGAGGGCCCTGGAGGTGGACGGGCAGGTGAGTAGCTGTGATGAAGGCCCAGGGGGTAGACGGGCAGGCGAGTAGCTGTGAGGAGGGCCCTGGAGGTAGAGGGGCAGGCGAGTAGCTGTGATGAGGGCCCTGGAGGTGGACGGGCAGGCGAGTAGCTGTGATGAGGGCCCTGGAGGTGGACGGGCAGGTGAGTAGCTGTGATGAAGGCCCAGGGGGTAGACGGGCAGGCGAGTAGCTGTGAGGAGGGCCCTGGAGGTAGAGGGGCAGGCGAGTAGCCCTGGAGGTAGAGGGGCAGGCGAGTAGCTGTGATGAGGGCCCTGGAGGTAGAGGGGCAGGCGAGTAGCTGTGATGAGGGCCCTGGAGGTAGAGGGGCAGGCGAGTAGCGGTGAGGAGGGCCCTGGAGGTAGAGGGGCAGGCGAGTAGCTGTGATGAGGGCCCTGGAGGTAGAGGGGCAGGCGAGTAGCTGTGATGAGGGCCCTGGAGGTAGAGGGGCAGGCGAGTAGCTGTGATGAGGGCCCTGGAGGTAGAGGGGCAGGCGAGTAGCCCTGGAGGTATAGGGGCAGGCGAGTAGCTGTGATGAGGGCCCTGGAGGTAGACGGGCAGGCGAGGTAGCTGTGATGAGGGCCCTGGAGGTATAGGGGCAGGCGAGTAGCTGTGATGAGGGCCCTGGAGGTAGACGGGCAGGCGAGGTAGCTGTGATGAGGGCCCTGGAGTAGAGGGGCAGGCGAGTAGCTGTGATGAGGGCCCTGGAGGTAGAGGGGCAGGTGAGTAACTGTGATGAGGGCCCTGGAGGTAGAGGGGCAGGTGAGTAGCTGTGATGAGGGCCCTGGAGGTGGACGGGCCAGTGAGTAGCTGTGATGAGGGCCCTGGAGGTGGACGGGCAGGTGAGTAGCTGTGATGAAGGCCCAGGGGGTAGAGGGGCAGGTGAGGTAGCTGTGATGAGGGCCCTGGAGGTAGAGGGGCAGGTGAGTAGCTGTGATGAGGGCCCTGGAGGTAGAGGGGCAGGGGAGTAGCTGTGATGAGGGGCAGGGGAGTAGCTGTGATGAGGGGCAGGGGAGTAGCTGTGATGAGGGCCCTGGAGGTAGACAGCAGGTGGGTGGCTGTGATGAGGGCCCTGGAGGTAGACAGCAGGTGGGTGTCTGTGATGAGGGCCGGGAGGGTAGAGGGGCAGGGGAGTAGCTGTGATGATGGGCCGGGAGGTAGACGGGCAGGCGAGTAGCTGTGATGAGGGCCCGGGAGGTAGACGGGCCAGGCGAGTAGCTGTGATGAGGGCCCGGGAGGTAGACGGGCAGGCAAGTAGCTGTGATGAGGGCCCGGAGGTAGACGGCAGGGGGTAGCTGTGATGAGGGCCCTGGAGGTAGACAGCAGGGTGGGTGGCTGTGATGAGGGCCCTGGAGGTAGACAGGCCAGGTGGTGGCTGTGATGAGGGCCCGGGAGGTAGAAGGGGCAGGGAGTAGCTGTGATGAGGGCCCGGGAGGTAGACGGGCAGGGAGTAGCTGTGATGAGGGCCTGGAGGTAGACGGGCAGGGGAGTAGCTGTGATGAGGGCCCTGGAGGTAGACAGCAGGTGGGTGGCTGTGATGAGGGCCCTGGAGGTAGACAGGCAGGGGGTGGCTGTGATGAGGGCCCTGGAGGTAGACGGGCAGGGGAGTAGCTGTGATGAGGGCCCGGGAGGGTAGACGGGCAGGGAGTAGCCTGTGATGAGGGCCCTGAGGTAGAGGGGCAGGGAGTAGCTGTGATGAGGGCCCTGGAGGTAGAGGGGCTGGTGAGTAGCTGTGATGAGGGCCCTGGAGTAAGAGGGGCTGGTGAGTAGCTGTGATGAGGGCCCTGGAGACAGAGGGGCTGGCGAGTAGCTGTGATGAGGGCCCTGGAGGTAAGGGGCAGGCGAGTAGCTGTGATGAGGGCCCTGGAGGTAGAGGGGCAGGCGAGTAGCTGTGATGAGGGCCCTGGAGGTAGACGGGCAGGCGAGTAGCTGTGATGAGGGACCTGGAGGTAGACGGGCAGGCGAGTAGCTGTGATGAGGGCCCTGGAGGTAGACGGGCAGGCGAGTAGCTGTGATGAGGGCCCTGGAGGTAGAGGGGCAGGCGAGTAGCTGTGATGAGGGCCCTGGAGGTAGAGGGGCAGGCGAGTAGCTGTGATGAGGGCCCTGGAGGTAGACGGGCAGGCGAGTAGCTGTGATGAGGGTCCGGAGGTAGACGGGCAGGGCGAGTAGCTGTGATGAGGGCCCGGGAGGTAGAGGGGCTGGCGAGTAGCTGTGATGAGGGCCCGGAGGTAGAGGGGCTGGCGAGTAGCTGTGATGAGGGCCCTGGAGGTAGACGGGCAGGCGAGTAGCTGTGATGAGGGCCCTGGAGGTATAGGGGCAGGCGAGTAGCTGTGATGAGGGCCCTGGAGGTAGACGGGCAGGCGAGTAGCTGTGATGAGGGCCCTGGAGGTAGAGGGGCAGGCGAGTAGCTGTGATGAGGGCCCTGGAGGTAGAGGGGCAGGTGAGTAACTGTGATGAGGGCCCTGGAGGTAGAGGGGCAGGTGAGTAGCTGTGATGAGGGCCCTGGAGGTGGACGGGCCAGTGAGTAGCTGTGATGAGGGCCCTGGAGGTGGACGGGCAGGTGAGTAGCTGTGATGAAGGCCCAGGGGGTAGAGGGGCAGGTGAGTAGCTGTGATGAGGGCCCTGGAGGTAGAGGGGCAGGTGAGTAGCTGTGATGAGGGCCCTGGAGGTAGACGGGCAGGCGAGTAGCTGTGATGAGGGCCCTGGAGGTATAGGGGCAGGCGAGTAGCTGTGATGAGGGCCCTGGAGGTAGAGGGGCAGGTGAGTAGCTGTGATGAGGGCCCTGGAGGTAGAGGGGCAGGCGAGTAGCTGTGATGAGGGCCCTGGAGGTAGAGGGGCAGGCGAGTAACTGTGATGAGGGCCCTGGAGGTAGAGGGGCAGGTGAGTAGCTGTGATGAGGCCCTGGAGGTGGACGGGCCAGTGAGTAGCTGTGATGAGGGCCCTGGAGGTGGACGGGCAGGTGAGTAGCTGTGATGAAGGCCCAGGGGGTAGAGGGGCAGGTGAGTAGCTGTGATGAGGGCCCTGGAGGTAGAGGGGCAGGTGAGTAGCTGTGATGAGGGCCCTGGAGGTAGAGGGGCAGGTGAGTAGCTGTGATGAGGGCCAGGGGAGTAGCTGTGATGAGGGGCAGGGGAGTAGCTGTGATGAGGGGCAGGGGAGTAGCTGTGATGAGGGCCCTGGAGGTAGACAGCAGGTGGGTGGCTGTGATGAGGGCCCTGGAGGTAGACGGGCAGGGGAGTAGCTGTGATGAGGGCCCGGGAGGTAGACGGGCAGGCGAGTAGCTGTGATGAGGGCCCGGGAGGTAGACGGGCAGGGGAGTAGCTGTGATGAGGGCCCTGGAGGTAGACAGCAGGTGGGTGGCTGTGATGAGGGCCCTGGAGGTAGACAGCAGGTGGGTGGCTGTGATGAGGGCCCGGGAGGTAGAGGGGCAGGGGAGTAGCTGTGATGAGGGCCCGGGAGGTAGACGGGCAGGCGAGTAGCTGTGATGAGGGCCCGGGAGGTAGACGGGCAGGGGAGTAGCTGTGATGAGGGCCCTGGAGGTAGACAGCAGGTGGGTGGCTGTGATGAGGGCCCTGGAGGTAGACAGCAGGTGGGTGGCTGTGATGAGGGCCCTGGAGGTAGACGGGCAGGGGAGTAGCTGTGATGAGGGCCCGGGAGGTAGACGGGCAGGGGAGTAGCTGTGATGAGGGCCCGGGAGGTAGAGGGGCAGGGGAGTAGCTGTGATGAGGGCCCGGGAGGTAGAGGGGCAGGCGAGTAGCTGTGATGAGGGCCCTGGAGGTAGAGGGGCAGGGGAGTAGCTGTGATGAGGGCCCTGGAGGTAGAGGGGCTGGTGAGTAGCTGTGATGAGGGCCCTGGAGACAGAGGGGCTGGCGAGTAGCTGTGATGAGGGCCCTGGAGGTAAAGGGGCAGGCGAGTAGCTGTGATGAGGGCCCTGGAGGTAGAGGGGCAGGCGAGTAGCTGTGATGAGGGCCCTGGAGGTAGACGGGCAGGCGAGTAGCTGTGATGAGGGTCCTGGAGGTAGACGGGCAGGCGAGTAGCTGTGATGAGGGCCCTGGAGGTAGAGGGGCAGGCGAGTAGCTGTGATGAGGGCCCTGGAGGTAGAGGGGCAGGCGAGTAGCTGTGATGAGGGCCCTGGAGGTAGACGAGCAGGCGAGTAGCTGTGATGAGGGTCCTGGAGGTAGACGGGCAGGCGAGTAGCTGTGATGAGGGCCCGGGAGGTAGAGGGGCTGGCGAGTAGCTGTGATGAGGGCCCGGGAGGTAGAGGGGCTGGCGAGTAGCTGTGATGAGGGCCCTGGAGGTAGACGGGCAGGCGAGTAGCTGTGATGAGGGCCCTGGAGGTATAGGGGCAGGCGAGTAGCTGTGATGAGGGCCCTGGAGGTAGACGGGCAGGCGAGTAGCTGTGATGAGGGCCCTGGAGGTAGAGGGGCAGGCGAGTAGCTGTGATGAGGGCCCTGGAGGTAGAGGGGCAGGTGAGTAACTGTGATGAGGGCCCTGGAGGTAGAGGGGCAGGTGAGTAGCTGTGATGAGGGCCCTGGAGGTGGACGGGCCAGTGAGTAGCTGTGATGAGGGCCCTGGAGGTGGACGGGCAGGTGAGTAGCTGTGATGAAGGCCCAGGGGGTAGAGGGGCAGGTGAGTAGCTGTGATGAGGGCCCTGGAGGTAGAGGGGCAGGTGAGTAGCTGTGATGAGGGCCCTGGAGGTAGAGGGGCAGGTGAGTAGCTGTGATGAGGGGCAGGTGAGTAGCTGTGATGAGGGGCAGGGGAGTAGCTGTGATGAGGGGCAGGGGAGTAGCTGTGATGAGGGCCCTGGAGGTAGACAGCAGGTGGGTGGCTGTGATGAGGGCCCGGGAGGTAGACGGGCAGGCGAGTAGCTGTGATGAGGGCCCGGGAGGTAGACGGGCAGGGGAGTAGCTGTGATGAGGGCCCTGGAGGTAGACAGCAGGTGGGTGGCTGTGATGAGGGCCCTGGAGGTAGACAGCAGGTGGGTGGCTGTGACGAGGGCCCGGGAGGTAGAGGGGCAGGGGAGTAGCTGTGATGAGGGCCCTGGAGGTAGACGGGCAGGCGAGTAGCTGTGATGAGGGCCCGGGAGGTAGACGGGCAGGGGAGTAGCTGTGATGAGGGCCCTGGAGGTAGACAGCAGGTGGGTGGCTGTGATGAGGGCCCTGGAGGTAGACAGCAGGTGGGTGGCTGTGATGAGGGCCCTGGAGGTAGACGGGCAGGGGAGTAGCTGTGATGAGGGCCCGGGAGGTAGACGGGCAGGGAGTAGCTGTGATGAGGGCCCGGGAGGTAGAGGGGCAGGGGAGTAGCTGTGATGAGGGCCCGGGAGGTAGAGGGGCAGGCGAGTAGCTGTGATGAGGGCCCTGGAGGTAGAGGGGCAGGGGAGTAGCTGTGATGAGGGCCCTGGAGGTAGAGGGGCTGGCGAGTAGCTGTGATGAGGGCCCTGGAGACAGAGGGGCTGGCGAGTAGCTGTGATGAGGGCCCTGGAGGTAAAGGGGCAGGCGAGTAGCTGTGATGAGGGCCCTGGAGGTAGACGGGCAGGCGAGTAGCTGTGATGAGGGTCCTGGAGGTAGACGGGCAGGCGAGTAGCTGTGATGAGGGCCCTGGAGGTAGAGGGGCAGGCGAGTAGCTGTGATGAGGGTCCTGGAGGTAGACGGGCAGGCGAGTAGCTGTGATGAGGGCCCTGGAGGTAGAGGGGCAGGCGAGTAGCTGTGATGAGGGTCCTGGAGGTAGAGGGGCAGGCGAGTAGCTGTGATGAGGGCCCTGGAGGTAGAGGGGCAGGCGAGTAGCTGTGATGAGGGCCCTGGAGGTAGAGGGGCAGGCGAGTAGCTGTGATGAGGGCCCTGGAGGTAGACGGGCAGGCGAGTAGCTGTGATGAGGGTCCTGGAGGTAGAGGGGCAGGCGAGTAGCTGTGATGAGGGCCCTGGAGGTAGAGGGGCAGGCGAGTAGCTGTGATGAGGGCCCTGGAGGTAGAGGGGCAGGGGAGTAGCTGTGATGAGGGCCCTGGAGGTAGAGGGGCTGGCGAGTAGCTGTGATGTGTGTCCTTTGTTGATGTCTCCTTACCTGTCCTCTCCAGGTCTGCAGAGAGCCCCTGTGGCCCCAGGACCCTGTGCTCAGCAGGAAGGTCAGTGCTTTCTGTTCTGTCTCAGACCGTCACGTCTTAAGCCACGTCCCCTTGGCACACAGGCCCGAGGGCAGTATTCTTTATGGCATTCAGGCACAGCAGTAAATGTGGGCCGTTGTCTTTTCTCACCCTCAGTTGTGCCGCCATCTTCTGTCCCAGCAGACTCTGGTCACTCCACAGTCTGCGCAGCACATGGTGCCACGTCACGTCCTCCATCAGCTGGGAGCTTCCTGCACCTACCGGCCTCCTGCGGGACGCGTCCTCAGTCCTGCACCCTGGGATCATTCTCCTCCTTCCGAAGTGCTGCCCAGATCTACAGTCAGCGACTGACCCGAGCAGGCTCCGCACGGGCAGGTAGTCACCGATGAGCCGCCCCTTATACACTCTGGATGCCGCCACATTCCCTGCTCATCTCTGCGGTTTTTTACTCTTGGATTTAGCCAGTGGGCAGCCAAATGTCCTGAGGACTCGGTGTCGCTCCGCGGGGGCCGTGATGGAGCTGGAAGACCCGTATCACGTGGGAGCAGTTACAGCGTCATTGCAGCGGCTGGCGGAGAGACAAGCAAGTCGCCAAAGTTCCAGTCACCTGAGGCAGCTGACACAGCAGGTGCCAACGCCAGCGAGAGCTAGGCTACTTTCACACTCGTTTGGTGCGGATCCGTTCAGACCGGAGCAG
>NW_025334180.1:0-81838 GCF_014858855.1 Bufo gargarizans | reverse complement strand
ACTGACCCACTATCTGCAGTCTCATCACCCCCAACTCCTCACTGCCCCCCACTATCTGCAGTCTCCTCATCACCCCCAACTCCTCACTGACCCCACTATCTGCAGTCTCCTCATCACCCCCAACTCCTCACTGCCCCCACTATCTGCAGTCTCCTCATCACCTCCAACTCCTCACTGACCCCACTATCTGCAGTCTCCTCATCACCCCCAACTCCTCACTGCCCCCCACTATCTGCAGTCTCCTCACTGCCCCCACTATCTGCGTCTCTCATCACCTCCAACTCCTCACTGCCCCCCACTATCTGCAGTCTCCTCATCACCTCCAACTCCTCACTGCCCCCCACTATCTGCAGTCTCCTCATCCCCTCCAACTCCTCACTGCCCCCCACTAGCTGCAGTCTCCTCATCACCCCCAACTCATCACTGCCCCCCCTATCTTCAGTCTCCTCAGCACACCTCCAACTCCTCACTGCCCCCCACTACTGCAGTCTCTCTCACCTCCAACTCCTCACATGGCCCCCCACTATCTGCAGTCTCCTCATCACCCCCAACTCCTCACTCCCCCCCACTATCTGCAGTCTCCTCATCACCTCCACTCCTCACTGCCCCCCACTATCTGCAGTCTCCTCATCACCATCCAACTCCTCACTGCCCCCCACTATCTGCAGTCTCCTCATCACCTCCAACTCCTCACTGCCCCCCACTATCTGCAGTCCTCCTCATCACCTCCAAACTCCTCACTGCCCCCCACGATCTGCAGTCCCTCATCACCGTCCAACTCCTCACTGCCCTGCCCCCACTATCTGCAGTCCTCCTCATCACCTCCAACTCCTCACTGTGCCCCCCACTATCTGCAGTCTCCTCATCACCTCCAACTCCTCACTGCCCCCACTATCTGCAGTCTCCTCATCACCCTCCAACTCCTCACTGCCCCCCCACTATCTGCAGTCTCCTCATCACCCCCAACTCCTCACTGCCCCCCACTATCTGCAGTCTCCCTCATCACCTCCACTCTCACTGCTCCCCCACTATCTGCAGTCTCCTCACTGCCCCCCACTATCTGCAGTTCCTCATCACCCTCAACTCCTCACTGCCCCCACCACTGTCTGCAGTCTCCTCATAACCCCCAACTCCTCACTGCCCCCCCACTATCTGCAGTCTCCTCATCACCCCCAACATCCTCACTGCCCCCCACTATCTGCAGTCTCCTCATCACCTCCAACTCCTCACTGACCCCCCTACTGCAGTCTCCTCAATCACCTCCAACTCCTCACTGCCCACCCACTATCTGCAGTCTCCTCATCACCCCCAACTCCTCACTGCCCCCCACTATCTGCAGTCTCCTCATCACCTCCAACTCCTCACTGACCCCCACTATCTGCAGTCTCCTCATCACCTCACAACTCCTCACTGCCCCCAGCTATCTGCGTCTCCTCATCCACCCCCAACTCCTCACTGCCCCCACTATCTGCAGTCTCCTCATCACCTCCAACTCCTCACCTGCCCCCCACTATCTGGAGTCTCCTCATCACCTCCACTCCTCACTGCCCCCCACTATCTGCAGTCTCCTCATCACCTCCAACTCCTCACTGCCCCCCACTATCTGCAGTCTCCTCATCACCCCCAACTCCTCACTGCCCCCCCACTATCTGCAGTCTCCTCATCACCTCCAACTCCTCACTGCCCCCCACTATCTGCAGTCTCCTCATCACCTCCACCTCCTCACTGCCCCCCACTATCTGCAGTCTCCTCATCACCCCCCAACTCCTCACTGCCCCCCACTATCTGCAGTCTCCTCATCACCCCCAACTCCTCACTGCCCCCCACTATCTGCAGTCTCCTCATCACCCCCAACTCCTCACTGCCCCCCACTATCTGCAGTCTCCTCATCCACCCACAACTCCTCACTGACCCCCACTATCTGCAGTCTCCTCATCACCTCCAACTCCTCACTGCCCCCCACTATCTGCAGTCTCCTCATCACCCCCAACTCCTCACTGCCCCCCACTATCTGCAGTCTCCTCATCACCTCCAACTCCTCACTGACCCCCACTATCTGCAGTCTCCTCATCACCCCCAACTCCTCACTGACCCCCACTATCTGCAGTCTCCTCATCACCTCCAACTCCTCACTGCCCCCCACTATCTGCAGTCTCCTCATCACCCCAACTCCTCACTGCCCCCCACTATCTGCAGTCTCCTCATCACCTCCAACTCCTCACTGCCCCCCACTATCTGCAGTCTCCTCATCACCCCCAACTCCTCACTGCCCCCCACTGTCTGCAGTCTCCTCATCACCCCCAACTCCTCACTGCCCCCCACTATCTGCAGTCTCCTCATCACCCCCAACTCCTCACTGCCCCCCACTATCTGCAGTCTCCTCATCACCCCCAACTCCTCACTGCCCCCACTATCTGCAGTCTCCTCACTGCCCCCACTATCTGCAGTCTCCTCATCCCTCCAACTCCTCACTGCCCCCCACTATCTGCAGTCTCCTCATCACCCCAACTCCTCACTGCCCCCCACTATCTGCAGTCTCCTCATCACCCCCAACTCCTCACTGCCCCCCACTATCTGCAGTCTCCTCATCACCTCCAACTCCTCACTGCCCCCCACTATCTGCAGTCTCCTCATCACCCCCCAACTCCTCACTGCCCCCCACTATCTGCAGTCTCCTCATCACCTCCAACTCCTCACTGCCCCCCACTATCTGCAGTCTCCTCATCACCCCCAACTCCTCACTGCCCCCACTATCTGCAGTCTCCTCATCACCTCCAACTCCTCACTGCCCCCCACTATCTGCAGTCTCCTCATCACCCCCAACTCCTCACTGCCCCCCACTATCTGCAGTCTCCTCATCACCCCCAACTCCTCACTGCCCCCCCACTATCTGCAGTCTCCTCATCACCCCCAACTCCTCACTGCCCCCACTATCTGCAGTCTCCTCATCACCCCCAACTCCTCACTGCCCCCCACTATCTGCAGTCTCCTCACTGCCCCCCACTATCTGCAGTCTCCTCATCACCTCCAACTCCTCACTGCCCCCCCACTATCTGCAGTCTCCTCATCACCTCCAACTCCTCACTGCCCCCACTACTATCTGCAGTCTCCTCATCACCCCCCAACTCCTCACTGCCCCCCCACTATCTGCAGTCCTCCTCATCACCCCCACTCCTCACTGCCCCCCACTATCTGCAGTCTCCTCATCACCTCCAACTCCTCACTGCCACCCCACTATCTGCAGTCTCCTCATCAACCCCAACTCCTCACTGCCCCCCACTGTCTGCAGTCTCCTCATCGCCCCCAACTCCTCACTGTCCCCCCACTATCTGCAGGCCTCCTCATCACCTCCAACTCCTCACTGCCCCCCACTACTGCAGTCTCCTCATCACACCCCCAACTCCTCACTGCCCCCCACTATCTGCAGTCTCCTCATCACCCCCAACTCCTCAATGCCCCCCACTATCTGCAGTCTCCTCCACCTCCACTCTCCAATGCCCCCCACTATCTGCATGCCCACTTGCTCCCTCACTGCCCCCCCACTATCTGCAGTCTCCTCATCACCCCCAACTCCTCACTGCCCCCCACTATCTGCAGTCTCCTCATCACCTCCAACTCCTCACTGCCCCCCACTATCTGCAGTCTCCTCATCACCCCCAACTCCTCACTGCCCCCCACTGTCTGCAGTCTCCTCATCACCTCCAACTCCTCACTGCCCCCACTATCTGCAGTCTCCTCATCAACTCCAACTCCTCACTGCCCCCCACTATCTGCAGTCTCCTCATCACCTCCAACTCCTCACTGACCCCCACTATCTGCAGTCATCCTCATCACCCCCAACTCCTCACTGCCCCCACTGTCTGCAGTCTCCTCATCACCCCCAACTCCTCACTGCCCCCCACTGTCTGCAGTCTCCTCATCACCCCCAACTCCTCACTGCCCCCCACTGTCTGCAGTCTCCTCATCACCCCCAACTCCTCACTGCCCCCCACTGTCTGCAGTCTCCTCATCACCTCCAACTCCTCACTGCCCCCCACTGTCTGCAGTCTCCTCATCACCCCCAACTCCTCACTGCCCCCCACTATCTGCAGTCTCCTCATCACCTCCAACTCCTCACTGCCCCCCACTGTCTGCAGTCTCCTCATCACCTCCAACTCCTCACTGCCCCCCACTATCTGCAGTCTCCTCATCACCTCCAACTCCTCACTGCCCCCCACTATCTGCAGTCTCCTCATCACCCCCCAACTCCTCACTGCCCCCCACTATCTGCAGTCTCCTCATCACCTCCAACTCCTCACTGCCCCCCACTATCTGCAGTCTCCTCATCACCCCCAACTCCTCACTGCCCCCCACTATCTGCAGTCTCCTCATCACCTCCAACTCCTCACTGCCCCCCACTATCTGCAGTCTCCTCATCACACCCAACTCCTCACTGCCCCCCACTGTCTGCAGTCTCCTCATCACCCCCAACTCCTCACTGCCCCCCACTATCTGCAGTCTCCTCACTGCCCCCCACTATCTGCAGTCTCCTCATCACCTCCAACTCCTCACTGCCCCCCACTATCTGCAGTCTCCTCATCACCTCCAACTCCTCACTGACCCCCACTATCTGCAGTCTCCTCATCACCCCCCAACTCCTCACTGCCCCCCACTATCTGCAGTCTCCTCATCACCTCCAACTCCTCACTGTCCCCCACTATCTGCAGTCTCCTCATCACCTCCAACTCCTCACTGCCCCCCACTATCTGCAGTCTCCTCATCACCCCCAACTCCTCACTGACCCCCACTATCTGCAGTCTCCTCATCACCCCCAACTCCTCACTGCCCCCCACTATCTGCAGTCTCCTCACTGACCCCCACTATCTGCAGTCTCCTCATCACCCCCAACTCCTCACTGCCCCCCACTATCTGCAGTCTCCTCATCACCTCCAACTCCTCACTGCCCCCCACTATCTGCAGTCTCCTCATCACCTCCAACTCCTCACTGCCCCCCACTATCTGCAGTCTCCTCATCACCTCCAACTCCTCACTGACCCCCACTATCTGCAGTCTCCTCATCACCCCCAACTCCTCACTGCCCCCCACTAGCTGCAGTCTCCTCATCACCTCCAACTCCTCACTGCCCCCCACTATCTGCAGTCTCCTCATCAACCCCCAACTCCTCACTGCCCCCCACTATCTGCAGTCTCCTCATCACCTCCAACTCCTCACTGCCCCCCACTATCTGCAGTCTCCTCATCACCCCCAACTCCTCACTGACCCCCCACTATCTGCAGTCTCCTCATCACCCCCAACTCCTCACTGCCCCCCACTATCTGCAGTCTCCTCACTGCCCCCCCACTATCTGCAGTCTCCTCATCACCTCCAACTCCTCACTGCCCCCCCACTATCTGCAGTCTCCTCATCACCTCCAACTCCTCACTGCCCCCCACTATCTGCAGTCTCCTCATCACCTCCAACTCCTCACTGCCCCCCACTATCTGCAGTCATCCTCATCACCCCCAACTCCTCACTGCCCCCCACTATCTGCAGTCTCCTCATCACCCCCAACTCCTCACTGACCCCCACTATCTGCAGTCTCCTCATCACCCCCAACTCCTCACTGCCCCCCCACTATCTGCAGTCTCCTCATCACCTCCACTCCTCACTAGCCCCCCACTATCTGCAGTCTCCTCATCACCCCCAACTCCTCACTGCCCCCCACTATCTGCAGTCTCCTCATCCACCCCAACTCCTCACTGCCCCCCACTATCTACAGTCTCCTCATCACCTCCAACTCCTCACTGCCCCCCACTATCTACAGTCTCCTCATCACCCCCAAACTCCTCACTGCCCCCCACTATCTGCAGTCTCCTCATCACCACCCCAACTCCTCACTGCCCCCCACTATCTGCAGTCTCCTCATCACCCCCAACTCCTCACTGCCCCCCCACTATCTGCAGTCTCCTCATCACCCCCAACTCCTCACTGCCCCCCACTATCTGCAGTCTCCTCATCACCCCCAACTCCTCACTGCCCCCCACTATCTGCAGTCTCCTCAGCAACCCCCAACTCCTCACTGCCCCCCACTATCTGCAGTCTCCTCACTGCCCCCCACTATCTGCAATCTCCTCACTGCCCCCCACGATCTGCAGTCTCCTCATCACCCCCACTCCTCACTAGCCCCCCACTATCTGCAGTCTCCTCATCCCTCCAACTCCTCACTAGCCCCCCACTATCTGCAGTCCTCATCACCCCCCAACCCCTCACTAGGGCCCCCACTATCTGCATCTCCTCATCACCCCCCAACTCCTCACTGCCCCCCACTATCTGCAGTCTCCTCATCACCTCCAACTCCTCACTGGCCCCCCACTATCTGCAGTCTCCCTCATCACCCCAACTCCTCACTGCCCCCACTGTCTGCAGTCCTCCTCATCACCTCCAACTCCTCACATGCCCCCCCACTATCTGCAGTCTCCTCACTGCCCCCCACTATCTGCAGTCTCCTCAACTGCCCCCCACTATCTGCAGTCCTCCTCATCACCCCCAACTCCTCACTGCCCCCCACTATCTGCAGTCTCCTCACTGCCCCCCACTATCTGCAGTCTCCTCACTGCCACCCCACTATGTGCAGTCTCCTCATCACCCCCCCAACTCCTCACTGCTGCCCCCACTATCTGCAGTCTCCTCATCACCCCCCAACTCCTCACTGCCCCCTACTATCTGCAGTCTCCTCATCACCCCCAACTCCTCACTGCCCCCCACTATCTGCAGTCTCCTCATCACCCCCAACTCCTCACTGCCCCCCCACTATCTGCAGTCTCCTCACTGCCCCCCCACTATCTGCAGTCTCCTCATCACCCCCAACTCCTCACTGCCCCCCACTATCTGCAGTCCTCCTCATCACCTCCAACTCCTCACTGCCCCCCACGATCTGCAGTCTCCTCACTGCCCCCACTATCTGCAGTCTCCTCATCACCCCCAACTCCTCACTGCCCCCCACTATCTGCAGTCTCCTCATCACCCCCAACTCCTCACTGCCCCCCACTATCTGCAGTCTCCTCATCACACCCAACTCCTCACTGCCCCCCACTATCTGCAGTCCTCCTCATCACCCCCAACTCCTCACTGACCCCCACTATCTGCAGTCTCCTCATCACCCCCAACTCCTCACTGCCCCCCACTATCTGCAGTCTCCTCATCACCCCCAACTCCTCACTGCCCCCCACTATCTGCAGTCTCCTCATCACCTCCAACTCCTCACTGCCCCCCACTATCTGCAGTCTCCTCATCACCCCCAACTCCTCACTGCCCCCCACTATCTGCAGTCTCCTCATCACCCCCAACTCCTCACTGCCCCCCACTATCTGCAGTCTCCTCATCACCCCCAACTCCTCACTGCCCCCCACTATCTGCAGTCTCCTCATCACCCCCAACTCCTCACTGCCCCCCACTATCTGCAGTCTCCTCATCACCCCCAACTCCTCACTGCCCCCCACTATCTGCAGTCTCCTCATCACCCCCAACTCCTCACTGCCCCCCACTATCTGCAGTCCTCCTCATCACCTCCAACTCCTCACTGCCCCCCACTATCTGCAGTCTCCTCATCACCTCCAACTCCTCACTGCCCCCCACTATCTGCAGTCTCCTCATCACCCCCAACTCCTCACTGCCCCCCACTATCTGCAGTCTCCTCATCACCCCCAACTCCTCACTGCCCCCCACTATCTGCAGTCTCCTCATCACCCCCAACTCCTCACTGTCCCCCACTATCTACAGTCTCCTCATCACCCCCAACTCCTCACTGCCCCCCACTATCTGCAGTCTCCTCATCACCCCCAACTCCTCACTGCCCCCCACTATCTGCAGTCTCCTCATCACCCCCAACTCCTCACTGCCCCCCACTATCTGCAGTCTCCTCACTGCCCCCCACTATCTGCAGTCTCCTCACTGCCCCCCACTATCTGCAGTCTCCTCACTGCCCCCCACTATCTGCAGTCTCCTCACTGCCCCCCACTATCTGCAGTCTCCTCACTGCCCCCCACTATCTGCAGTCTCCTCACTGCCCCCCACTATCTGCAGTCTCCTCATCACCCCCCAACTCCTCACTGCCCCCCACTATCTGCAGTCTCCTCATCACCCCCAACTCCTCACTGCCCCCACTATCTGCAGTCTCCTCATCACCTCCAACTCCTCACTGCCCCCCACTATCTGCAGTCTCCTCACTGCCCCCCACTATCTGCAGTCTCCTCACTGCCCCCCACTATCTGCAGTCTCCTCACTGCCCCCCACTATCTGCAGTCTCCTCACTGCCCCCCACTATCTGCAGTCTCCTCATCACCCCCAACTCCTCACTGCCCCCCACTATCTGCAGTCTCCTCATCACCCCCAACTCCTCACTGCCCCCCACTATCTGCAGTCTCCTCATCACCCCCAACTCCTCACTGCCCCCACTATCTGCAGTCTCCTCATCACCCCCAACTCCTCACTGCCCCCCACTATCTGCAGTCTCCTCATCACCTCCAACTCCTCACTGCCCCCCACTATCTGCAGTCTCCTCATCACCTCCAACTCCTCACTGCCCCCCACTATCTGCAGTCTCCTCATCACCCCCAACTCCTCACTGCCCCCCACTATCTGCAGTCTCCTCATCACCCCCAACTCCTCACTGCCCCCCACTATCTGCAGTCTCTTCACTGCCCCCCACTATCTGCAGTCTCTCACTGCCCCCCACTATCTGCAGTCTCTTCACTGCCCCCCACTATCTGCAGTCTCTTCACTGCCCCCCACTATCTGCAGTCTCTTCACTGCCCCCCACTATCTGCAGTCTCTTCACTGCCCCCCACTATCTGCAGTCTCTTCACTGCCCCCCACTATCTGCAGTCTCTTCACTGCCCCCCACTATCTGCAGTCTCCTCATCACCCCAACTCCTCACTGCCCCCCACTATCTGCAGTCTCCTCACTGCCCCCCACTATCTGCAGTCTCCTCATCACCCCCAACTCCTCACTGCCCCCCACTATCTGCAGTCTCTCATCACTCCAACTCCTCACTGCCCCCCACTATCTGCAGTCTCTTCACTGCCCCCACTATCTGCAGTCTCTTCACTGCCCCCCACTATCTGCAGTCTCTTCACTGCCCCCCACTATCTGCAGTCTCCTCATCACCCCAACTCCTCACTGCCCCCACTATCTGCAGTCTCCTCATCACCCCCAACTCCTCACTGCCCCCACTATCTGCAGTCTCCTCATCACCTCCAACTCCTCACTGCCCCCCACTATCTGCAGTCTCCTCATCACCCCCAACTCCTCACTGCCCCCCACTATCTGCAGTCTCCTCATCACCCCCAACTCCTCACTGCCCCCCACTATCTGCAGTCTCCTCATCACCTCCAACTCCTCACTGCCCCCCACTATCTGCAGTCTCCTCATCACCTCCAACTCCTCACTGCCCCCCACTATCTGCAGTCTCCTCATCACCCCCCAACTCCTCACTGCCCCCCACTATCTGCAGTCTCCTCATCAACCCCAACTCCTCACTGCCCCCCCACTATCTGCAGTCTCCTCACTGACCCCCACTATCTGCAGTCTCCTCATCACCCCCAACTCCTCACTGCCCCCCACTATCTGCAGTCTCCTCATCACCCCCAACTCCTCACTGCCCCCCACTATCTGCAGTCTCCTCATCACCCCCAACTCCTCACTGCCCCCCACTATCTGCAGTCTCCTCATCACCCCCAACTCCTCACTGCCCCCCACTATCTGCAGTCTCCTCATCACCCCCAACTCCTCACTGCCCCCCACTATCTGCAGTCTCCTCATCACCTCCAACTCCTCACTGCCCCCCACTATCTGCAGTCTCCTCATCACCCCCAACTCCTCACTGCCCCCCACTATCTGCAGTCTCCTCATCACCCCCAACTCCTCACTGCCCCCCCACTATCTGCAGTCTCCTCATCACCCCCAACTCCTCACTGCCCCCCACTATCTGCAGTCTCCTCATCACCTCCAACTCCTCACTGCCCCCCACTATCTGCAGTCTCCTCATCACCTCCAACTCCTCACTGCCCCCCACTATCTGCAGTCTCCTCATCACCCCCAACTCCTCACTGCCCCCCACTATCTGCAGTCTCCTCACTGCCCCCCACTATCTGCAGTCTCCTCATCACCCCCAACTCCTCACTGCCCCCCACTATCTGCAGTCTCCTCATCACCCCCAACTCCTCACTGCCCCCCACTATCTGCAGTCTCCTCATCACCCCCAACTCCTCACTGCCCCCCACTATCTGCAGTCTCCTCATCACCTCCAACTCCTCACTGCCCCCCACTATCTGCAGTCTCCTCATCACCCCCCAACTCCTCACTGCCCCCCACTATCTGCAGTCTCCTCATCACCTCCAACTCCTCACTGCCCCCCACTATCTGCAGTCTCCTCATCACCTCCAACTCCTCACTGCCCCCCACTATCTGCAGTCTCCTCATCACCCCCAACTCCTCACTGCCCCCCACTATCTGCAGTCTCCTCACTGCCCCCCACTATCTGCAGTCTCCTCACTGCCCCCCACTATCTGCAGTCTCCTCATCACCCCCAACTCCTCACTGCCCCCCACTATCTGCAGTCTCCTCATCACCCCCAACTCCTCACTGCCCCCCACTATCTGCAGTCTCCTCATCACCTCCAACTCCTCACTGCCCCCCACTATCTGCAGTCTCCTCACTGCCCCCCACTATCTGCAGTCTCCTCATCACCTCCAACTCCTCACTGCCCCCCACTATCTGCAGTCTCCTCATCACCCCCAACTCCTCACTGCCCCCCACTATCTGCAGTCTCCTCATCACCCCCAACTCCTCACTGCCCCCCACTATCTGCAGTCTCCTCATCACCTCCAACTCCTCACTGCCCCCACTATCTGCAGTCTCCTCATCACCTCCAACTCCTCACTGCCCCCCACTATCTGCAGTCTCCTCATCACCTCCAACTCCTCACTGCCCCCCACTATCTGCAGTCTCCTCATCACCTCCAACTCCTCACTGCCCCCCACTATCTGCAGTCTCCTCATCACCCCCAACTCCTCACTGACCCCCACTATCTGCAGTCTCCTCATCACCTCAACTCCTCACTGCCCCCCACTATCTGCAGTCTCCTCACTGCCCCCCACTATCTGCAGTCTCCTCACTGCCCCCCACTATCTGCAGTCTCCTCACTGCCCCCCACTATCTGCAGTCTCCTCACTGCCCCCCACTATCTGCAGTCTCCTCACTGCCCCCCACTATCTGCAGTCTCCTCATCACCTCCAACTCCTCACTGCCCCCCACTATCTGCAGTCTCCTCATCACCTCAACTCCTCACTGCCCCCCACTATCTGCAGTCTCCTCACTGCCCCCCCACTATCTGCAGTCTCCTCACTGCCCCCCACTATCTGCAGTCTCCTCACTGCCCCCCACTATCTGCAGTCTCCTCACTGCCCCCCACTATCTGCAGTCTCCTCACTGCCCCCCACTATCTGCAGTCTCCTCACTGCCGCCCGTTCCTCTTTCTATTTACAGGGAATAAAGATGGGGCGTCGTGCTCGGGCATCTCAGGACATCCAGCAGGATATGGGGGACGGTCCTCGCGGCGCATCTTCAAGAGAGGTGAGGAGCTGCAACTCCAGGACCTGGGCAGCGTTATATGGGGGGGGGGGGCAGTGCGGTGTTATATATGGGGGGGGGGGGGGGCAGTGCGGTGTTATATATGGGGGGGGGGGCAGTGCGGTGTTATATATGGGGGGGGGGGGGCAGTGCGGTGTTATATATGGGGGGGGGGGGGGCAGTGCGGTGTTATATATGGGGGGGGGGGGGCAGTGCGGTGTTATATATGGGGGGGGGGGGGGGGGCAGTGCGGTGTTATATATGGGGGGGGGGGGGGGCAGTGCGGTGTTATATATGGGGGAGGGGTGGGGCAGTGCGGTGTTATATATGGGGGGGGGGCAGTGCGGTGTTATATATGGGGGGGGGGGGCAGCAGCGGTGCGGTGTTATATGGGGGAGGAGGGGGCACTGCAGTGTTATATGGGGGCTGGTCTGTGTCATGTGGGGGTGGGGGGGGGGTGGGGGGGTTTAACAACCACGTTGACCATTCAGGGGGGGAGGGGTGATTGGTATTTTTAGTCAGCTGACTGAGCTTCGCCCCTTTCATGATTTTGTTTCTCCGTTTTTTAGGGTCCTCCAAAGCCTCTGCGGCAGGGTGGATGGGCCGACGAATCGTCTGGGCTGGCAAAGTGAGTGGCAGTACATGTAACAAACGGCGCGGCACGTCTGCCACGGGTCGCCGGCCTGCGCGCGGCACGTCTGCCATGTTACACAAGTCTTGTCCTTTTTTTCTTCAGATCAGGGAAGCGCAGCACTGAAGACGTGGAGGAGTAAGTGTGCATCGTTCTTACTACATACGTGTGTTCTCCCCGTGTCACATGTCATCCTCACCGATCAGTGTGTGCTCTCTGTCTGCAGCAGTCGCCTAAGGCAGCGGAGCCTGGACGACTCTGACGAGGGTGGAGGTGAGCGGGTGCGGTGGGAGGTGGCGCTCGGTTTCGGGGGGCTCTTCTCTTACATCTTTCTTCGCAGATATACCTGTGATCCCGGATCTGGAGGATGTGCAGGAGGAGGATTTGGCGCTTCAGGTGGCGTCGCCCCCCAGGTAAGTAAGGTTAGGGTTGGCTCCACCCTCTCCAGGCCCCGCACAGTGACTGGTGGGGGGGGTCTCATGCCTCCATTTTGTTTTGCAGTGTCCAGGTGAACCGCGTGATGACGTACAGAGACCTGGATAATGACCTGATGAGACACGCAGCCTTCCAGACCCTGGTGAGCCCCGTGTGGTAGGGGGCCCGTTCTGCTGGTGCTACCTCTCCCCCTGTATAAGCGCCCGCTCTGCTGGTGCTACCCCTCCCCCTGTATAAGCGCCCGCTCTGCTGGTGCTACCCCTCCCCCTGTATAAGCGCCCGCTCTGCTGGTGCTACCCCTCCCCCTGTATAAGCGCCCGCTCTGCTGGTGCTACCCCTCCCCCTGTATAAGCGCCCGCTCTGCTGGTGCTACCTCTCCCCCTGTATAAGCGCCCGCTCTGCTGGTGCTACCCCTCCCCCTGTATAAGCGCCCGCTCTGCTGGTGCTACCCCTCCCCCTGTATAAGCGCCCGCTCTGCCGGTGCCGCCCCTCCCCCTGTATTAGCGCCCGCTCTGCCCCTGCCGCCCCTCCCCCTGTATTAGCGCCCGCTCTGCCCCTGCCGCCCCTCCCCCTGTATTAGCGCCCGCTCTGCCCGTGCCGCCCCTCCCCCTGTATTAGCACTAACTCTGCTGCTTTCCCAGGATGGAGAGATCGACCTGAAGCTTCTGACCAAAGTCTTGTCTCCAGAGGCAGACGTGCGAGAGGTGGGTGCTCGGAGGGGCGGGTGTCACCAGGTGGGTGCTGGGCACTATGGGGTAACCTGCTTCTCCCTGCAGGAGGACGTGCGGTGGGACTGGGACCTTCTCTACACCGAGGTCTCTTCAGAACTGCTGACGGAATGGGACCTGGGGAAGGCGGAGAAGGAGGACGGGCCGCTGCCCTGAACCCCGCCATCTAATAAACGCTTCGTCTCACCACGTCTCGTGTGATTCTCTGTACCGCCTGCACCAGGGGGGAGCGCTGCCGAGCAAATGAGCCGTGTATCATCGGGGGGGGGGTAAATGAGCCGTGTACATTATACTGTATCCTCGGGGGGGGGGGGGGGGGGGATGAGCCGTGTACATTATACTGTATCATGGGGGGGGGATGTAATGAGCCGTGTACATTATACTGTATCATCGGGGGGGGGGGGGGGGTAAATGAGCCGTGTACATTATACTGTATCATGGGGGGGGTAGTAATGAGCCGTGTACATTATACTGTATCCTCGGGGGGGGGGGGGGGGGGGGGGTGATGAGCCGCGTACATTATACTGTATCCTTGGGGGGGATGAGCCGCGTACATTATACTGTATCCTTGGGGGGGATGAGCCGCGTACATTATACTGTATCCTTGGGGGGGATGAGCCGTGTACATTATACTGTATCCTCGGGGGGGGGGGGGGGGGGGGTGATGAGCCGCGTACATTATACTGTATCCTTGGGGGGGATGAGCCGCGTACATTATACTGTATCCTTGGGGGGGATGAGCCGCGTACATTATACTGTATCCTTGGGGGGGATGAGCCGCGTACATTATACTGTATCCTCGGGGGGGATGAGCCGCGTACATTATACTGTATCCTTGGGGGGGATGAGCCGTGTACATTATACTGTATCCTCGGGGGGGGGGGGGGTGAGCCGCGTACATTATACTGTATCCTTGGGGGGGGGGGGATGAGCCGTGTACATTATACTGTATCCTCGGGGGGGATGAGCCGCGTACATTATACTGTATCCTCGGGGGGGATGAGCCGTGTACATTATACTGTATCCTCGGGGGGGATGAGCCGTGTACATTATACTGTATCCTCGGGGGGGGGGGGGATGAGCCGTGTACATTATACTGTATCCTCGGGGGGGGGGTGAGCCGTGTACATTATACTGTATCCTCGGGGGGGGGGGGGGGGGGATGAGCCGTGTACATTATACTGTATCCTCGGGGGGTGGTAATGAGCCGTGTACATTATACTGTATCCTCGGGGGGGGGGGGTAATGAGCCGTGTACTTTATACTGTATCCTCGGGGGGGGGGGTGGTAATGAGCCGTGTACATTATACTGTATCCTCGGGGGGGATGAGCCGTGTACATTATACTGTATCATGGGGGGGGGGGTAATGAGCCGTGTACATTATACTGTATCATCGGGGGGGGGGGGGTAATGAGCCGTGTACATTATACTGTATCATCGGGGGGGGGGGGATAATGAGCTGTGTACATTATACTGTATCATCGGGGGGGGGGGGGGGGGGTAATGAGCCGTGTACATTATACTGTATCATCGGGGGGGATGAGCCGTGTACATTATACTGTATCCTCGGGGGGGGGGGTGGTAATGAGCCGTGTACATTATACTGTATCCTCGGGGGGGATGAGCCGTGTACATTATACTGTATCATGGGGGGGGGGGGGGGGGTAATGAGCCGTGTACATTATACTGTATCATCGGGGGGGGGGGGGATAATGAGCCGTGTACTTTATACTGTATCCTCGGGGGGGGGGGGTGGTAATGAGCCGTGTACATTATACTGTATCCTCGGGGGGGATGAGCCGTGTACATTATACTGTATCATGGGGGGGGGGGGGGTAATGAGCCGTGTACATTATACTGTATCATCGGGGGGGGGGGGTAATGAGCCGTGTACATTATACTGTATCATCGGGGGGGGGGGGGGATAATGAGCTGTGTACATTATACTGTATCATCGGGGGGGGGGGGGGGGGTAATGAGCCGTGTACATTATACTGTATCATCGGGGGGGATGAGCCGTGTACATTATACTGTATCCTCGGGGGGGGGGGGGGATGAGCCGTGTACATTATACTGTATCCTCGGGGGGGGGGGGGTGAGCCGTGTACATTATACTGTATCCTCGGGGGGGGGGATGAGCCGTGTACATTATACTGTATCCTCGGGGGGGGGGGGGGGGTGAGCCGTGTACATTATACTGTATCCTCGGGGGGGGGGGGTAATGAGCCGTGTACATTATACTGTATCATCGGGGGGGATGAGCCGTGTACATTATACTGTATCATCGGGGGGGGGTGAGCCGTGTACATTATACTGTATCCTCGGGGGGGGGGGGGATGAGCCGCGTACATTATACTGTATCATCGGGGGGGAGGGGATGAGCCGTGTACATTATACTGTATCCTCGGGGGGGGGGATGAGCCGTGTACATTATACTGTATCCTCGGGGGGGGGGGATGAGCCGTGTACATTATACTGTATCATCGGGGGGGGGGGGGTGAGCCGTGTACATTATACTGTATCCTCGGGGGGGGGGGGGGTAATGAGCCGCGTACATTATACTGTATCCTCGGGGGGGGGGTAATGAGCCGTGTACATTATACTGTATCATCGGGGGGGGGGATGAGCCGTGTACATTATACTGTATCCTCGGGGGGGGGGGGGGGGGTGAGCCGTGTACATTATACTGTATCCTCGGGGGGGGGGTAATGAGCCGTGTACATTATACTGTATCATCGGGGGGGGGGATGAGCCGTGTACATTATACTGTATCCTCGGGGGGGATGAGCCGTGTACATTATACTGTATCCTCGGGGGGGGGGGATGAGCCGTGTACATTATACTGTATCCTCGGGGGGGGGGGGGGGATTGAGCCGTGTACATTATACTGTATCCTCGGGGGGGGGATGAGCCGTGTACATTATACTGTATCCTCGGGGGGGATGAGCCGTGTACATTATACTGTATCATCGGGGTGGGGGGGGGGATGAGCCGTGTACATTATACTGTATCCTCGGGGGGGGGGGGATGAGCCGTGTACATTATACTGTATCCTCGGGGGGGGTAATGAGCCGCGTACATTATACTGTATCCTCGGGGGGGATGAGCCGTGTACATTATACTGTATCCTCGGGGATGGGGGGGGTAATGAGCCGCGTACATTATACTGTATCCTCGGGGGGGGGTGGTAATGAGCCGTGTACATTATACTGTATCATCGGGGGGGGGGGATGAGCCGTGTACATTATACTGTTCCTCGGGGGGGATGAGCCGTGTACATTATACTGTATCCTCGGGGGGGGGGGATGAGCCGTGTACATTATACTGTATCCTCGGGGGGGGGGGGGGATGAGCCGTGTACATTATACTGTATCCTCTGGGGGGGGGGATGAGCCGTGTACATTTAACTGTATCCTCGGGGGGGGGGGGATGAGCCGTGTACATTATACTGTATCCTCGGGGGGGGGGTAATGAGCCGCGTACATTATACTGTATCCTCGGGGGGGGATGAGCCGGGTACATTATACTGTATCCTCGGGGATGGGGGGGGTAATGAGCCGCGTACATTATACTGTATCCTCGGGGGGGGGGGGGGGGTAATGAGCCGCGTACATTATACTGTATCCTCGGGGGATGAGCCGTGTACATTATACTGTATCCTCGGGGGGGATGAGCCGTGTACATTATACTGTATCCTCGGGGGGGGGATGAGCCGTGTACATTATACTGTATCCTCGGGGGGGGGATGAGCCGTGTACATTATACTGTATCCTCGGGGGGGGGATGAGCCGTGTACATTATACTGTATCCTCGGGGGGGGGATGAGCCGTGTACATTATACTGTATCCTCGGGGGGGGGATGAGCCGTGTACATTATACTGTATCCTCGGGGGGGGGATGAGCCGTGTACATTATACTGTATCCTCGGGGGGGGGATGAGCCGTGTACATTATACTGTATCCTCGGGGGGGGGATGAGCCGTGTACATTATACTGTATCCTCGGGGGGGGGATGAGCCGTGTACATTATACTGTATCCTCGGGGGGGGGATGAGCCGCGTACATTATACTGTATCCTCGGGGGGGGGATGAGCCGCGTACATTATACTGTATCCTCGGGGGGGGGATGAGCCGCGTACATTATACTGTATCCTCGGGGGGGGGGGATGAGCCGCGTACATTATACTGTATCCTCGGGGGGGGGGATGAGCCATGTACATTATACTGTATCCTCGGGGGGGGGGGGGGGTGAGCCGTGTACATTATATTGCTCGGGGCCCCCGTACCGGTGCTGTCCGGCTCGCAGTCCGCAGATTTTCCAGATTCCGCCGGCGATCTTATCCGCTCTTATTAGTTAATGGTAATTAGTAGGTGATGAGTGCAGGAGGCCGAGGAATGCTCCCCGGTGTAGGGCTGGCAGATTGTGATTGGATCCTCAGTGGTGCAGCCTCAGGCTCTGCCCCAGGCGGTTTTTGCATTCATGTCCAGCAGTTAGAGGCCGAGTGGAGGTCATTATCACAGCAGCAGGACCAGCGGCGGAGAGCGCTCCATTCAGGGTGTCTCACCAGGGACCAGCGGCGTAGAGCGCTCCGTTCAGGGTGTCTCACCAGGGACCAGCGGCGTAGAGCGCTCAGTTCAGGGTGTCCCACCAGAGAGTGGCGGCAGAGAGCGCTCAGTTCAGGGTGTCCCACCAGAGACCGGCGGCAGAGAGCGCTCCGTTCAGGGTGTCCCACCAGAGAGTGGCGGCAGAGAGCGCTCAGTTCAGGGTGTCCCACCAGAGAGTGGCGGCAGAGAGCGCTCAGTTCAGGGTGTCCCACCAGAGACCGGCGGCAGAGAGCGCTCCGTTCAGGGTGTCCCACCAGAGAGTGGCGGCAGAGAGCGCTCAGTTCAGGGTGTCCCACCAGAGACCGGCGGCAGAGAGCGCTCCGTTCAGGGTGTCCCACCAGAGAGTGGCGGCAGAGAGCGCTCAGTTCAGGGTGTCCCACCAGAGAGTGGCGGCAGAGAGCGCTCAGTTCAGGGTGTCCCACCAGAGACCGGCGGCAGAGAGCGCTCCGTTCAGGGTGTCCCACCAGAGAGTGGCGGCAGAGAGCGCTCCGTTCAGGGTGTCCCACCAGAGACCGGCGGCAGAGAGCACTCCGTTCGGGGTGTCCCACCAGAGACCGGCGGCAGAGAGCGCTCCGTTCGGGGTGTCCCACCAGAGACCGGCGGCAGAGAGCGCTCCGTTCGGGGTGTCCCACCAGAGACCGGCGGCGGAGAGCGCTCCGTTCAGGGTGTCCCACCAGAGAGTGGCGGCAGAGAGCGCTCAGTTCAGGGTGTCCCACCAGAGAGTGGCGGCAGAGAGCGCTCCGTTCAGGGTGTCCCACCAGAGACCGGCGGCAGAGAGCACTCCGTTCGGGGTGTCCCACCAGAGACCGGCGGCAGAGAGCGCTCCGTTCGGGGTGTCCCACCAGAGACCGGCGGCAGAGAGCGCTCAGTTCAGGGTGTCCCACCAGAGAGTGGCGGCAGAGAGCGCTCAGTTCAGGGTGTCCCACCAGAGACCGGCGGCAGAGAGCGCTCCGTTCGGGGTGTCCCACCAGAGACCGGCGGCAGAGAGCGCTCCGTTCGGGGTGTCCCACCAGAGACCGGCGGCAGAGAGCACTCCGTTCGGGGTGTCCCACCAGAGACCGGCGGCAGAGAGCGCTCCGTTCGGGGTGTCCCACCAGAGACCGGCGGCAGAGAGCGCTCCGTTCAGGGTGTCCCACCAGGGACCGGCGGCAGAGAGCGCTCTGTTCGGGGTGTCTCACCAGAGAGTGGTGGCAGAGAGCGCTCCGTTCGGGGTGTCCCACCAGAGAGTGGCGGCAGAGAGCGCTCCGTTCGGGGTGTCCCACCAGAGACCGGCGGCAGAGAGCGCTCTGTTCGGGGTGTCTCACCAGAGAGCGCTCCGTTCGGGGTGTCCCACCAGAGACCGGCGGCAGAGAGCGCTCTGTTCGGGGTGTCTCACCAGAGAGCGCTCCGTTCGGGGTGTCCCACCAGAGAGTGCTCCGTTCGGGGTGTCCCACCAGAGAGCGCTCCGTTCGGGGTGTCCCACCAGAGACCGGCGGCAGAGAGCGCTCTGTTCGGGGTGTCCCACCAGAGAGCGCTCCGTTCGGGGTGTCCCACCAGAGAGCGCTCCGTTCGGGGTGTCCCACCAGAGAGCGCTCCGTTCGGGGTGTCCCCACAGGATGCTGAGCTGTGGGTTTGGTGAATTGCAGATTTTGGGGGTTTGGCCATTATGGGGTTCATGATGTTACTGGTGGGAGTTGTATACTGGGGCGATGCTGGCAGAGAATTATGGAAGATGTGAAGTCAGTGGAGAGGAGGCTGCATCCGGCCTCCAATCTGTCACTGCCTCCCCCACCCCCGGGCGAGCGCGGTGCTGACAGGCGGCTGCTCTGTGCGCTGAGGCTGGCGGATGTGCTTCACTCTCCACCTGCAGGAACTGGCGGCTTCAGTTACCGGGTGTCAGTCTCACCTGTCTGCACCCCGGATCTGCAGGTGTCTCAGCGGGGGGGACCATGTCTGTTCTGCAGAGCTATGTAAGGACCATAGTACACCGAGGGTCACCCCGTACACAGCCTCCGGTACAGTACACCGAGGGTCACCCCGTACACAGCCTCCGCTACAGTACACCGAGGGTCACCCCGTACACAGCCTCCGGTACAGTACACCACGGGTCACCCCGTACACAGCCTCCGGTACAGTACACCACGGGTCACCCCGTACACAGCCTCCGCTACAGTACACCGAGGGTCACCCCGTACACAGCCTCCGCTACAGTACACCGAGGGTCACCCCGTACACAGCCTCCGGTACAGTACACCGAGGGTCACCCCGTACACAGCCTCCGGTACAGTACACCGAGGGTCACCCCGTACACAGCCTCCGGTACAGTACACCGAGGGTCACCCCGTACACAGCCTCCGCTACAGTACACCGAGGGTCACCCCGTACACAGCCTCCGCTACAGTACACCGAGGGTCACCCCGTACACAGCCTCCGGTACAGTACACCGAGGGTCACCCCGTACATAGCCTCCGGTACAGTACACCGAGGGTCACCCCGCACACTGCCTCCGGTACAGTACACCGAGGGTCACCCCGCACACTGCCTCCGGTACAGTACACCAAGGGTCACCCCGTACACAGCCTCCGGTACAGTACAGCCGGGGTCACCCCGTACACAGCCTCCGGTACAGTACACCGAGGGTCACCCCGTACACAGCCTCCGGTACAGTACACCGAGGGTCACCCCGTACACAGCCTCCGGTACAGTACACCGAGGGTCACCCCGTACACAGCCTCCGGTACAGTACACCGAGGGTCACCCCGTACATAGCCTCCGGTACAGTACAGCCGGGGTCACCCCGCACACAGCCTCCGGTACAGTACACCGAGGGTCACCCCGTACACAGCCTCCGGTACAGTACACCGAGGGTCACCCCGTACACTGCCTCCGGTACAGTACACCGAGGGTCACCCCGTACACAGCCTCCGCTACAGTACACCGAGGGTCACCCCGTACATAGCCTCCGGTACAGTACAGCCGGGGTCACCCCGCACACTGCCTCCGGTACAGTACACCGAGGGTCACCCCGTACATAGCCTCCGGTACAGTACAGCCGGGGTCACCCCGCACACAGCCTCCGGTACAGTACAGCCGGGGTCACCCCGCACACTGCCTCCGGTACAGTACACCGAGGGTCACACCGCACACAGCCTCCGGTACAGTACAGCCGGGGTCACACCGCACACAGCCTCCGGTACAGTACACCGAGGGTCACACCGCACACAGCCTCCGGTACAGTACACTGAGGGTCACCCCGTACACAGCCTCCGCTACAGTACACCGAGGGTCACCCCGTACACAGCCTCCGGTACAGTACAGCCGGGGTCACCCCGTACACAGCCTCCGGTACAGTACACCGAGGGTCACCCCGTACACAGCCTCCGGTACAGTACACCGAGGGTCACCCCGTACACAGCCTCCGGTACAGTACACCGAGGGTCACCCCGTACACAGCCTCCGGTACAGTACAGCCGGGGTCACCCCGTACACAGCCTCCGGTACAGTACACCGAGGGTCACCCCGTACACAGCCTCCGGTACAGTACACCGAGGGTCACCCCGTACACAGCCTCCGGTACAGTACACCGAGGGTCACCCCGTACACAGCCTCCGGTACAGTACAGCCGGGGTCACCCCGCACACTGCCTCCGGTACAGTACACCGAGGGTCACCCCGTACACAGCCTCCGGTACAGTACACTGTGTATGGGGTCACCTCGGAGGCTCAGTGTCCTGTACTTGGTGTATGGGGTCACCCCGGGGCTCAGTGTCCTGTACCGGGTGACTGGGGTCACGCCGGGGCTCAGTGTCCTGTACCGGGTGTATGGGGTCACCCCAGGGGATCAGTGTCCTGTACCGGGTGACTGGGGTCACCCCTGGGGATCAGTGTCCTGTACCTGGTGTATGGGGTCACCTCGGAGGCTCAGTGTCCTGTACCGGGTGTATGGGGTCACCTCGGAGGCTCAGTGTCCTGTACCGAGTATATGGGGTCACCTCGGAGGCTCAGTGTCCTGTACCGGGTGTATGGGGTCACCTCGGAGGCTCAGTGTCCTGTACCGGGTGTATGATGTCACCCCGGGGGATCAGTGTCCTGTACCGGGTGGATGGGGTCACCTCTGAGGCTCAGTATCCTGTACTTGGTGGCTGGGGTCACCTCTGAGGCTCAGTGTCCTGTACCGGGTGTATGAGGTCACCCCGGGGGATCAGTGTCCTGTACCGGGTGTATGGGGTCACCTCTGAGGCTCACTGTCCTGTACCGGGTGTATGAGGTCACCCCGGGGGATCAGTGTCCTGTACCGGGTGGATGGGGTCACCTCTGAGGCTCAGTGTCCTGTACCGGGTGGATGGGGTCACCTCTGAGGCTCAGTGTCCTGTACCGGGTGTATGGGGTCACCTCGGAGGCTCAGTGTTCTGTACCGGGTGGATGGGGTCACCTCTGAGGCTCAGTGTCCTGTACCGGGTGGATGGGGTCACCTCGGAGGCTCAGTGTTCTGTACCGGGTGTATGGGGTCACCTCGGAGGCTCAGTGTTCTGTACCGGGTGGATGGGGTCACCTCTGAGGCTCAGTGTCCTGTACTTGGTGGCTGGGGTCACCTCTGAGGCTCAGTGTCCTGTACCGGGTGTATGAGGTCACCCCGGGGATCAGTGTCCTGTACCGGGTGTATGGGGTCACCTCTGAGGCTCACTGTCCTGTACCGGGTGTATGAGGTCACCCCGGGGGATCAGTGTCCTGTACCGGGTGGATGGGGTCACCTCTGAGGCTCAGTGTTCTGTACCGGGTGTATGGGGTCACCCCGGGGATCAGTGTCCTGTACCGGGTGTATGGGGTCACCTCTGAGGCTCAGTGTCCTGTACCGGGTGGATGGGGTCACCTCTGAGGCTCAGTGTCCTGTACCGGGTGGATGGGGTCACCTCGGAGGCTCAGTGTCCTGTACCGGGTGTATGGGGTCACCCCGGGGATCAGTGTCCTGTACCGGGTGTATGGGGTCACCTCTGAGGCTCAGTGTCCTGTACCGGGTGGATGGGGTCACCTCGGAGGCTCAGTGTCCTGTACCGGGTGTATGGGGTCACCTCGGAGGCTCAGTGTCCTGTACCGGGTGTATGGGGTCACCCCGGGGATCAGTGTCCTGTACCGGGTGGAAGGGATCACCCCGGGGATCAGTGTCCTGTACCGGGTGGCTGGTGTCACCCCGGGGCTCAGTGTCCTGTACCGGGTGGCTGGTGTCACCCCGGGGCTCAGTGTCCTGTACCGGGTGGCTGGGGTCACCCCTGGGGATCAGCGTCCTGTACCGGGTGTATGGGGTCACCTCTGAGGCTCAGTGTCCTGTACCGGGTGTATGGGGTCACCTCGGATGCTCAGTGTCCTGTACTTGGTGTATGGGGTCACCTCGGAGGCTCAGTGTCCTGTACTTGGTGTATGGGGTCACCCCGGGGCTCAGTGTCCTGTACCGGGTGGCTGGGGTCACCCCGGGGCTCAGTGTCCTGTACCTGGTGTATGGGGTCACCTCAAAGGCTCAGTGTCCTGTACCGGGTGTATGGGGTCACCCCGGGGGATCAGTGTCCTGTACCGGGTGGATGGGGTCACCTCTGAGGCTCAGTGTCCTATACTTGGTGGCTGGGGTCACCTCTGAGGCTCAGTGTCCTGTACCGGGTGTATGGGGTCACCTCGGAGGCTCAGTGTCCTGTACCGGGTGTATGGGGTCACCTCGGGGGCTCAGTGTTCTGTACCGGGTGTATGGGGTCACCTCGGGGGCTCAGTGTCCTGTACCGGGTGTATGGGGTCACCTCGGGGGCTCAGTGTCCTGTACCGGGTGTATGGGGTCACCTCGGAGGCTCAGGGTCCTGTACTTGGTGGCTGGGGTCACCCCGGGGATCAGTGTCCTGTACCGGGTGTATGGGGTCACCTCGGAGGCTCAGTGTCCTGTACCGGGTGTATGGGGTCACCTCGGGGGCTCAGTGTTCTGTACCGGGTGTATGGGGTCACCTCGGGGGCTCAGTGTCCTGTACCGGGTGTATGGGGTCACCTCGGGGGCTCAGTGTCCTGTACCGGGTGTATGGGGTCACCTCGGGGGATCAGTGTCCTGTACCGGGTGTGTGGGGTCACCTCGGAGGCTCAGGGTCCTGTACTTGGTGGCTGGGGTCACCCCGGGGATCAGTGTCCTGTACCGGGTGTATGGGGTCACCTCTGAGGCTCACTGTCCTGTACCGGGTGGATGGGGTCACCTCGGGGGCTCAATGTCCTGTACCGGGTGGATGGGGTCACCTCGGAGGCTCAGTGTCCTGTACCGGGTGTATGGGGTCACCCCGGGGATCAGTGTCCTGTACCGGGTGGATGGGGTCACCTCGGGGGCTCAATGTCCTGTACCGGGTGGATGGGGTCACCTCGGAGGCTCAGGGTCCTGTACTTGGTGGCTGGGGTCACCCCGGGGATCAGTGTCCTGTACCGGGTGGCTGGGGTCACCTCGGAGGCTCAGTGTCCTGTACCGGGTGTATGGGGTCACCTCGGGGGCTCAGTGTCCTGTACCGGGTGGATGGGGTCACCCCGGGGATCAGTGTCCTGTACCGGGTGTATGGGGTCACCTCGGAGGCTCAGTGTCCTGTACCGGGTGTATGGGGTCACCTCGGGGATCAGTGTCCTGTACCGGGTGGATGGGGTCACCTCGGGGGATCAGTGTCCTGTACCGGGTGTATGGGGTCACCTCGGGGGCTCAGTGTCCTGTACCGGGTGTATGGGGTCACCTCGGAGGCTCAGGGTCCTGTACCGGGTGTATGGGGTCACCCCGGGGATCAGTGTCCTGTACCGGGTGGCTGGGGTCACCTCGGGGGCTCAGTGTCCTGTACTTGGTGTATGGGGTCACCTCGGAGGCACAGTGTCCTGTACCGGGTGTATGGGGTCACCTCGGGGGCTCAGTGTCCTGTACCGGGTGGCTGGGGTCACCTCTGAGGCTCAGTGTTCTGTACCGGGTGTATGGGGTCACCCCGGGGATCAGTGTCCTGTACCGGGTGTATGGGGTCACCCCGGGGATCAGTGTCCTGTACCGGGTGGCTGGGGTCACCCCGGGGGATCAGTGTCCTGTACCGGGTGTATGGGGTCACCTCTGATGCTCAGTGTTCTGTACCGGGTGTATGGGGTCACCTCGGAGGCTCAGTGTCCTGTACCGGGTGTATGGGGTCACCTCTGATGCTCAGTGTTCTGTACCGGGTGTATGGGGTCACCCCGGGGATCAGTGTCCTGTACCGGGTGTATGGGGTCACCTCGGAGGCTCAGTGTCCTGTACCGGGTGTATGGGGTCACCTCGGAGGCTCAGTGTCCTGTACCGGGTGTATGGGGTCACCTCGGAGGCTCAGTGTCCTGTACCGGGTGTATGGGGTCACCTCTGATGCTCAGTGTTCTGTACCGGGTGTATGGGGTCACCTCGGAGGCTCAGTGTCCTGTACCGGGTGTATGGGGTCACCTCTGATGCTCAGGGTCCTGTACCGGGTGTATGGGGTCACCCCGGGGATCAGTGTCCTGTACCGGGTGTATGGGGTCACCTCGGAGGCTCAGGGTCCTGTACCGGGTGTATGGGGTCACCCCGGGGATCAGTGTCCTGTACCGGGTGGATGGGGTCACCTCTGAGGCTCAGTGTCCTGTACCGGGTGTATGGGGTCACCTCGGGGGCTCAGTGTCCTGTACCGGGTGTATGGGGTCACCTCGGAGGCTCAGGGTCCTGTACCGGGTGTATGGGGTCACCCCGGGGATCAGTGTCCTGTACCGGGTGGCTGGGGTCACCTCGGGGGCTCAGTGTCCTGTACTTGGTGTATGGGGTCACCTCGGAGGCACAGTGTCCTGTACCGGGTGTATGGGGTCACCTCGGGGGCTCAGTGTCCTGTACCGGGTGGCTGGGGTCACCTCTGAGGCTCAGTGTTCTGTACCGGGTGTATGGGGTCACCCCGGGGATCAGTGTCCTGTACCGGGTGTATGGGGTCACCCCGGGGATCAGTGTCCTGTACCGGGTGTATGGGGTCACCTCGGAGGCTCAGTGTCCTGTACCGGGTGTATGGGGTCACCTCGGAGGCTCAGTGTCCTGTACCGGGTGTATGGGGTCACCTCTGATGCTCAGTGTTCTGTACCGGGTGTATGGGGTCACCTCGGAGGCTCAGTGTCCTGTACCGGGTGTATGGGGTCACCTCTGATGCTCAGTGTTCTGTACCGGGTGTATGGGGTCACCCCGGGGATCAGTGTCCTGTACCGGGTGTATGGGGTCACCTCGGAGGCTCAGTGTCCTGTACCGGGTGGCTGGGGTCACCTCTGAGGCTCAGTGTTCTGTACCGGGTGTATGGGGTCACCCCGGGGATCAGTGTCCTGTACCGGGTGTATGGGGTCACCTCGGAGGCTCAGGGTCCTGTACCGGGTGTATGGGGTCACCCCGGGGCTCAGTGTCCTGTACCGGGTGGATGGGGTCACCTCTGAGGCTCAGTGTCCTGTACCGGGTGTATGGGGTCACCTCGGGGGATCAGTGTCCTGTACCGGGTGTATGGGGTCACCCCGGGGATCAGTGTCCTGTACCGGGTGTATGGGGTCACCTCGGAGGCTCAGTGTCCTGTACCGGGTGGCTGGGGTCACCTCTGAGGCTCAGTGTTCTGTACCGGGTGTATGGGGTCACCTCGGAGGCTCAGTGTCCTGTACCGGGTGTATGGGGTCACCTCTGATGCTCAGTGTTCTGTACCGGGTGTATGGGGTCACCCCGGGGATCAGTGTCCTGTACCGGGTGTATGGGGTCACCCCGGGGATCAGTGTCCTGTACCGGGTGTATGGGGTCACCTCGGAGGCTCAGTGTCCTGTACCGGGTGTATGGGGTCACCTCGGAGGCTCAGTGTCCTGTACCGGGTGTATGGGGTCACCTCTGATGCTCAGTGTTCTGTACCGGGTGTATGGGGTCACCTCGGAGGCTCAGTGTCCTGTACCGGGTGTATGGGGTCACCTCTGATGCTCAGTGTTCTGTACCGGGTGTATGGGGTCACCCCGGGGATCAGTGTCCTGTACCGGGTGTATGGGGTCACCTCGGAGGCTCAGTGTCCTGTACCGGGTGGCTGGGGTCACCTCTGAGGCTCAGTGTTCTGTACCGGGTGTATGGGGTCACCCCGGGGATCAGTGTCCTGTACCGGGTGTATGGGGTCACCTCGGAGGCTCAGGGTCCTGTACCGGGTGTATGGGGTCACCCCGGGGCTCAGTGTCCTGTACCGGGTGGATGGGGTCACCTCTGAGGCTCAGTGTCCTGTACCGGGTGTATGGGGTCACCTCGGGGGATCAGTGTCCTGTACCGGGTGTATGGGGTCACCCCGGGGATCAGTGTCCTGTACCGGGTGTATGGGGTCACCTCGGAGGCTCAGGGTCCTGTACCGGGTGTATGGGGTCACCCCGGGGGATCAGTGTCCTGTACCGGGTGGCTGGGGTCACCTCGGAGGCTCAGTGTCCTGTACCGGGTGGATGGGGTCACCTCGGAGGCTCAGGGTCCTGTACCGGGTGTATGGGGTCACCCCGGGGATCAGTGTCCTGTACCGGGTGTATGGGGTCACCTCGGAGGCTCAGGGTCCTGTACCGGGTGTATGGGGTCACCTCGGAGGCTCAGGGTCCTGTACCGGGTGTATGGGGTCACCCCGGGGATCAGTGTCCTGTACCGGGTGTATGGGGTCACCCCGGGGATCAGTGTCCTGTACCGGGTGTATGGGGTCACCTCGGAGGCTCAGGGTCCTGTACCGGGTGTATGGGGTCACCCCGGGGATCAGTGTCCTGTACCGGGTGTATGGGGTCACCTCGGAGGCTCAGTGTCCTGTACCGGGTGTATGGGGTCACCTCGGAGGCTCAGTGTCCTGTACCGGGTGTATGGGGTCACCCCGGGGATCAGTGTCCTGTACCGGGTGGCTGGGGTCACCTCGGAGGCTCAGTGTCCTGTACCGGGTGTATGGGGTCACCTCGGAGGCTCAGTGTCCTGTACCGGGTGTATGGGGTCACCCCGGGGATCAGTGTCCTGTACCGGGTGGCTGGGGTCACATGTTGATGCACATCACCTCCACAGTGACCCTCAGGAGGGTGTTCTCAGTAGTGACCCGGTGAGCACGCCTCCCTCCCCCTCTTATTTATCTGGCGGCTCAGCCCCACACGTCTCGTCTCTGGTTTTCCTGGACGCTCTCCCCATAGACTCCCTGGAATGTGACCGTGTCTGTCTCCGAGGTAAGGTCTCATGTTAGCAAGGCAAATAGCTGTGCCTCGCGCCTCTGTCCCCACATCTACCTGTGCCTCGCGCCTCTGTCCCCACATCTACCCGTGCCTCGCGCCTCTGTCCCCACATCTACCCGTGCCTCGCGCCTCTGTCCCCACATCTACCCGTGCCTCGCGCCTCTGTCCCCACATCTCTCCGTGCCTCGCGCCTCTGTCCCCACATCTACCCGTGCCTCGCGCCTCTGTCCCCACATCTACCCGTGCCTCGCGCCTCTGTCCCCACATCTACCCGTGCCTCGCGCCTCTGTCCCCACATCTCTCCGTGCCTCGCGCCTCTGTCCCCACATCTCTCCGTGCCTCGCGCCTCTGTCCCCACATCTCTCCGTGCCTCGCGCCTCTGTCCCCACATCTCTCCGTGCCTCGCGCCTCTGTCCCCACATCTCTCCGTGCCTCGCGCCTCTGTCCCCACATCTCTCCGTGCCTCGCGCCTCTGTCCCCACATCTCTCCGTGCCTCGCGCCTCTGTCCCCACATCTCTCCGTGCCTCGCGCCTCTGTCCCCACATCTCTCCGTGCCTCGCGCCTCTGTCCCCACATCTCTCCGTGCCTCGCGCCTCTGTCCCCACATCTCTCCGTGCCTCGCGCCTCTGTCCCCACATCTCTCCGTGCCTCGCGCCTCTGTCCCCACATCTCTCCGTGCCTCGCGCCTCTGTCCCCACATCTCTCCGTGCCTCGCGCCTCTGTCCCCACATCTCTCCGTGCCTCGCGCCTCTGTCCCCACATCTCTCCGTGCCTCGCGCCTCTGTCCCCACATCTCTCCGTGCCTCGCGCCTCTGTCCCCACATCTCTCCGTGCCTCGCGCCTCTGTCCCCACATCTCTCCGTGCCTCGCGCCTCTGTCCCCACATCTCTCCGTGCCTCGCGCCTCTGTCCCCACATCTCTCCGTGCCTCGCGCCTCTGTCCCCACATCTCTCCGTGCCTCGCGCCTCTGTCCCCACATCTCTCCGTGCCTCGCGCCTCTGTCCCCACATCTCTCCGTGCCTCGCGCCTCTGTCCCCACATCTCTCCGTGCCTCGCGCCTCTGTCCCCACATCTCTCCGTGCCTCGCGCCTCTGTCCCCACATCTCTCCGTGCCTCGCGCCTCTGTCCCCACATCTCTCCGCGCCTCGCGCCTCTGTCCCCACATCTCTCCGCGCCTCGCGCCTCTGTCCCCACATCTCTCCGTGCCTCGCGCCTCTGTCCCCACATCTCTCCGTGCCTCGCGCCTCTGTCCCCACATCTCTCCGTGCCTCGCGCCTCTGTCCCCACATCTACCTGTGCCTCACGCCTCTGTCCCCACATCTACCTGTGCCTCACGCCTCTGTCCCCACATCTCTCCGTGCCTCACGCCTCTGTCCCCACATCTCTCCGTGCCTCACGCCTCTGTCCCCACATCTCCGTGCCTCATGCCCCTGTCCTCGCTTCTACCTGTGCCTCACGCCTCTGTCCCCACATCTCTCCGTGCCTCACGCCTCTGTCCCCACATCTCTCCGTGCCTCACGCCTCTGTCCCCACATCTCTCCGTGCCTCACGCCTCTGCCCACATCTACCTGTGCCTCACGCCTCTGCCCCACATCTACCTGTGCCTCATGCCCCTGTCCTCGCTTCTACCTGTGCCTCACACCTCTGTCTACACGGTGCCGCTCTTCATTCTTCCGTGTCGCGGCGTTCTGCTCGGGGTTGCCAACCAGATTTTTAGTTTTTTCTGGAAAACTTATCCCAAAATCACAGACATTTTTCACTGACAAATTGGAAAACCATAACGAACGCTGAAGATTATAAGTGACGCTGGTCTCCAGCTCGATACACGGACATCGCCTGCGTCAGCGAATATCACGGACACTGGCGGAAAGTCACCATTGTCCCAACAGAGACTGCTGGTAAAGTGCTCTAGAGCCCCTCCTGTCTGCACAGACGAGGTACCGACCCAGAGTCCCATTCCAGTGATATTATACAGGTATTACGTCTCTGCACCGACCTCTGATATATTATACAGGTATTACGTCTCTGTACCGACCTCTGATATATTATACAGTTATTACGTCTCTGCACCGACCTCTGATATATTATACAGTTATTACGTCTCTGCACCGACCTCTGATATATTATACAGTTATTACGTCTCTGTACCGACCTCTGATATATTATACAGTTATTACGTCTCTGTACCGACCTCTGATATATTATACAGTTATTACGTCTCTGTACTGACCTCTGATATATTATACAGTTATTACGTCTCTGTACTGACCTCTGATATATTATACAGTTATTACGTCTCTGTACTGACCTCTGATATATTATACCGTTATTACGTCTCTGTACTGACCTCTGATATATTATACAGTTATTACGTCTCTGTGCTGACCTCTGATATATTATACAGTTATTACGTCTCTGTACTGACCTCTGATATATTATACAGTTATTACGTCTCTGTACCGACCTCTGATATATTATACAGTTATTACGTCTCTGCACCGACCTCTGATATATTATACAGTTATTACGTCTCTGCACCGACCTCTGATATATTATACAGTTATTACGTCTCTGTACTGACCTCTGATATATTATACAGGTATTACGTCTCTGTACTGACCTCTGATATATTATACAGTTATTACGTCTCTGTACTGACCTCTGATATATTATACAGTTATTACGTCTCTGTACTGACCTCTGATATATTATACAGGTATTACGTCTCTGCACTGACCTCTGATATATTATACAGTTATTACGTCTCTGTACCGACCTCTGATATATTATACAGTTATTACGTCTCTGTACTGACCTCTGATATATTATACAGGTATTACGTCTCTGCACTGACCTCTGATATATTATACAGTTATTACGTCTCTGTACTGACCTCTGATATATTATACAGTTATTACGTCTCTGCACCGACCTCTGATATATTATACAGTTATTACGTCTCTGTACCGACCTCTGATATATTATCCAGTTATTACGTCTCTGCACTGACCTCTGATATATTATACAGTTATTACGTCTCTGTACTGACCTCTGATATATTATACAGTTATTACGTCTCTGTACCGACCTCTGATATATTATACAGTTATTACGTCTCTGCACCGACCTCTGATATATTATACAGTTATTACATCTCTGTACCGACCTCTGATATATTATACAGTTATTACGTCTCTGTACCGACCTCTGATATATTATACAGTTATTACGTCTCTGTACCGACCTCTGATATATTATACAGTTATTACATCTCTGTACCGACCTCTGATATATTATACAGTTATTACGTCTCTGTACCGACCTCTGATATATTATACAGTTATTACGTCTCTGTACCGACCTCTGATATATTATACAGTTATTACGTCTCTGCACTGACCTCTGATATATTATACAGTTATTACGTCCCTGTACTGACCTCTGATATATTATACAGTTATTACGTCTCTGTACCGACCTCTGATATATTATACAGTTATTACGTCTCTGTACCGACCTCTGATATATTATACCGTTATTACGTCTCTGTACTGACCTCTGATATATTATACAGTTATTACGTCTCTGCACCGACCTCTGATATATTATACAGTTATTACGTCTCTGCACCGACCTCTGATATATTATACCGTTATTACGTCTCTGCACCGACCTCTGATATATTATACAGTTATTACGTCTCTGCACCGACCTCTGATATATTATACAGTTATTACGTCTCTGCACCGACCTCTGATATATTATACAGTTATTACGTCTCTGCACCGACCTCTGATATATTATACAGGTATTACGTCTCTGTACTGACCTCTGATATATTATATACCGTTATTACGTCTCTGCACTGACCTCTGATATATTATACAGTTATTACGTCTCTGTACCGACCTCTGATATATTATACAGTTATTACGTCTCTGCACTGACCTCTGATATATTATACAGTTATTACGTCTCTGTACCGACCTCTGATATATTATACAGTTATTACGTCTCTGTACCGACCTCTGATATATTATACAGTTATTACGTCTCTGCACCGACCTCTGATATATTATACAGTTATTACGTCTCTGCACCGACCTCTGATATATTATACAGTTATTATGTCTCTGTACTGACCTCTGATATATTATACAGTTATTACGTCTCTGCACCGACCTCTGATATATTATACAGGTATTACGTCTCTGTACTGACCTCTGATATATTATATACCGTTATTACGTCTCTGCACTGACCTCTGATATATTATACAGTTATTACGTCTCTGTACCGACCTCTGATATATTATACAGTTATTACGTCTCTGCACCGACCTCTGATATATTATACAGTTATTACGTCTCTGTACTGACCTCTTATATATTATACAGTTATTACGTCTCTGCACCGACCTCTGATATATTATACAGTTATTACGTCTCTGCACCGACCTCTGATATATTATACAGTTATTATGTCTCTGTACTGACCTCTGATATATTATACAGTTATTACGTCTCTGCACCGACCTCTGATATATTATACAGGTATTACGTCTCTGTACTGACCTCTGATATATTATATACCGTTATTACGTCTCTGCACTGACCTCTGATATATTATACAGTTATTACGTCTCTGCACCGACCTCTGATATATTATACAGTTATTACGTCTCTGTACTGACCTCTGATATATTATACAGTATTAGTCTCTGCCACCGACCTCTGATATATTATACAGTTATTACGTCTCTGCACCGACCTCTGATATATTATACAGTTATTACGTCTCTGTACTGACCTCTGATATATTATACAGTTATTACGTCTCTGTACCGACCTCTGATATATTATACAGTTATTACGTCTCTGCACTGACCTCTGATATATTATACAGTTATTACGTCCCTGTACTGACCTCTGATATATTATACAGTTATTACGTCTCTGCACCGACCTCTGATATATTATACAGTTATTACGTCTCTGCACTGACCTCTGATATATTATATACAGTTATTACGTCTCTGTACCGACCTCTGATATATTATACAGTTATTACGTCTCTGCACTGACCTCTGATATATTATATACAGTTATTACGTCTCTGTACCGACCTCTGATATATTATACAGTTATTACGTCTCTGTACTGACCTCTGATATATTATACAGTTATTACGTCCCTGTACTGACCTCTGATATATTATACAGTTATTACGTCTCTGTACCGACCTCTGATATATTATACAGTTATTACGTCTCTGTACCGACCTCTGATATATTATACAGTTATTACGTCTCTGTACTGACCTCTGATATATTATACAGTTATTACGTCTCTGTACTGACCTCTGATATATTATACCGTTATTACGTCTCTGCACTGACCTCTGATATATTATACAGTTATTACGTCTCTGCACTGACCTCTGATATATTATACAGTTATTACGTCTCTGTACCGACCTCTGATATATTATACAGTTATTACGTCTCTGTACCGACCTCTGATATATTATACAGTTATTACGTCTCTGCACTGACCTCTGATATATTATACCGTTTACGTCTCTGCACCGACCTCTGATATATTATACAGTTATTACGTCTCTGCACTGACCTCTGATATATTATACAGTTATTACGTCTCTGCACTGACCTCTGATATATTATACAGTTATTACGTCTCTGTACTGACCTCTGATATATTATATACAGTTATTACGTCTCTGTACCGACCTCTGATATATTATACAGTTATTACGTCTCTGTACTGACCTCTGATATATTATACAGTTATTACGTCCCTGTACTGACCTCTGATATATTATACAGTTATTACGTCTCTGCACCGACCTCTGATATATTATACAGGTATTACGTCTCTGTACTGACCTCTGATATATTATATACCGTTATTACGTCTCTGTACTGACCTCTGATATATTGTACAGTTATTACGTCTCTGTACTGACCTCTGATATATTATACAGTTATTACGTCTCTGTACTGACCTCTGATATATTATACAGTTATTACGTCTCTGCACTGACCTCTGATATATATACAGTTATTACGTCTCTGTACCGACCTCTGATATATTATACAGTTATTACGTCTCTGTACTGACCTCTGATATATTATACAGTTATTACGTCTCTGTACTGACCTCTGATATATTATACAGTTATTACGTCTCTGCACTGACCTCTGATATATTATACAGTTATTACGTCTCTGTACCGACCTCTGATATATTATACAGTTATTACGTCTCTGCACTGACCTCTGATATATTATACAGTTATTACGTCTCTGTACCGACCTCTGATATATTATACAGTTATTACGTCTCTGCACTGTCCTCTGATATATTATACAGTTATTACGTCTCTGTACTGACCTCTGATATATTATACAGTTATTACGTCTCTGCACCGACCTCTGATATATTATACAGGTATTACGTCTCTGTACTGACCTCTGATATATTATATACCGTTATTACGTCTCTGCACTGACCTCTGATATATTATACAGTTATTACGTCTCTGTACCGACCTCTGATATATTATACAGTTATTACGTCTCTGCACTGACCTCTGATATATTATACAGTTATTACGTCTCTGTACCGAACCTCTGATATATTATACAGTTATTACGTCTCTGCACTGACCTCTGATATATTATACAGTTATTACGTCCCTGTACCGACCTCTGATATATTATACAGTTATTACGTCTCTGCACCGACCTCTGATATATTATACAGTTATTACGTCTCTGCACTGACCTCTGATATATTATACCGTTATTACGTCTCTGCACTGACCTCTGATATATTATATACAGTTATTACGTCTCTGTACCGACCTCTGATATATTATACAGTTATTACGTCTCTGTACTGACCTCTGATATATTATACAGTTATTACGTCCCTGTACTGACCTCTGATATATTATACAGTTATTACGTCTCTGCACTGACCTCTGATATATTATACAGTTATTACGTCTCTGTACTGACCTCTGATATATTATACAGGTATTACGTCTCTGTACTGTCCTCTGATATATTATACAGTTATTACGTCTCTGCACCGACCTCTGATATATTATACAGTTATTACGTCTCTGCACTGTCCTCTGATATATTATACAGTTATTACGTCTCTGCACCGACCTCTGATATATTATACAGTTATTACGTCTCTGCACTGACCTCTGATATATTATACAGTTATTACGTCTCTGCACTGACCTCTGATATATTATACAGTTATTACGTCCCTGTACCGACCTCTGATATATTATACAGTTATTACGTCTCTGCACCGACCTCTGATATATTATACAGTTATTACGTCTCTGCACTGACCTCTGATATATTATACCGTTATTACGTCTCTGCACTGACCTCTGATATATTATATACAGTTATTACGTCTCTGTACCGACCTCTGATATATTATACAGTTATTACGTCTCTGTACTGACCTCTGATATATTATACAGTTATTACGTCCCTGTACTGACCTCTGATATATTATACAGTTATTACGTCTCTGCACTGACCTCTGATATATTATACAGTTATTACGTCTCTGTACTGACCTCTGATATATTATACAGTTATTACGTCTCTGTACTGTCCTCTGATATATTATACAGTTATTACGTCTCTGCACCGACCTCTGATATATTATACAGTTATTACGTCTCTGCACTGTCCTCTGATATATTATACAGTTATTACGTCTCTGCACCGACCTCTGATATATTATACAGTTATTACGTCTCTGCACTGACCTCTGATATATTATACAGTTATTACGTCTCTGCACTGACCTCTGATATATTATACAGTTATTACGTCCCTGTACGACCTCTGATATATTATACAGTTATTACGTCTCTGCACCGACCTCTGATATATTATACAGTTATTACGTCTCTGCACTGACCTCTGATATATTATACCGTTATTACGTCTCTGCACTGACCTCTGATATATTATATACAGTTATTACGTCTCTGCACCGACCTCTGATATATTATACAGTTATTACGTCCCTGTACTGACCTCTGATATATTATACAGTTATTACGTCTCTGCACTGACCTCTGATATATTATACAGTTATTACGTCTCTGTACTGACCTCTGATATATTATACAGGTATTACGTCTCTGTACTGTCCTCTGATATATTATACAGTTATTACGTCTCTGCACCGACCTCTGATATATTATACAGTTATTACGTCTCTGCACTGTCCTCTGATATATTATACAGTTATTACGTCTCTGCACCGACCTCTGATATATTATACAGTTATTACGTCTCTGCACTGACCTCTGATATATTATACAGTTATTATGGGGAGAGGAGAGCATGTTATGTACGGTATATATACGTGGAGAGGAGGGGACGTTATGTACGGTATATATACGGGGAGAGGAGGGGACGTTATGTACGGTATATATACGGGGAGAGGAGACGTTATGTACGGTATATATACGGGTAGAGGAGACGTTATGTACGGTATATATAGGGGAGAGGAGAGGATGTACGGTATATATACGGGGAGAGGAGGGGACGTTATGTACGGTATATAACGTGGAGAGGAGGGGACGTATGTACGGTATATACGTGGAGAGGAGGGGACGTTATGTACGGTATTATACGGGGAGAGGAGGGGACGTTATGTACGGTATATATACGTGGAGAGGAGGGGACGTTATGTACGGTATATATACGTGGAGAGGAGACGTTATGTACGGTATATATACGGGGAGAGGAGGGGACGTTATGTACGGTATATATACGGGGAGAGGAGGGGACGTTATGTACGGTATATATACGTGGAGAGGAGGGGACGTTATGTACGGTATATATACGTGGAGAGGAGACGTTATGTACGGTATATATACGGGGAGAGGATGGGGACGTTATGTACGGTATATATACGTGGAGAGGAGACGTTATGTACGGTATATATACGGGGAGAGGAGGGGACGTTATGTACGGTATATATACGTGGAGAGGAGGGGACGTTATGTACGGTATATATACGGGGAGAGGAGGGGACGTTATGTACGGTATATATACGGGGAGAGGAGACGTTATGTACGGTATATATACGGGTAGAGGAGACGTTATGTACGGTATATATACGGGAGAGGGAGACGTTATGTACGGTATATATACGGGGAGAGGAGGGGACGTTATGTACGGTATATATACGTGGAGAGGAGGGGACGTTATGTACGGTATATATACGTGGAGAGGAGGGGACGTATGTACGGTATATATACGTGGAGAGGAGGGGACGTTATGTACGGTATATATACGTGGAGAGGAGGGGACGTTATGTACGGTATATACGGGGAGAGGAGGGGACGTTATGTACGGTATATATACGGGGAGAGGAGACGTTATGTACGGTATATATACGGGTAGAGGAGACGTTATGTACGGTATATATACGGGGAGAGGAGACGTTATGTACGGTATATATACGGGGAGAGGAGGGGACGTTATGTACGGTATATATACGTGGAGAGGAGGGGACGTTATGTACGGTATATATACGTGGAGAGGAGGGGACGTTATGTACGGTATATATACGGGGAGAGGAGGGGACGTTATGTACGGTATATATACGGGGAGAGGAGGGGACGTTATGTACGGTATATATACGTGGAGAGGAGGGGACGTTATGTACGGTATATATACGTGGAGAGGAGACGTTATGTACGGTATATATACGGGGAGAGGAGGGGACGTTATGTACGGTATATATACGGGGAGAGGAGGGGACGTTATGTACGGTATATATACGTGGAGAGGAGACGTTATGTACGGTATATATACGGGGAGAGGAGGGGACGTTATGTACGGTATATATACGTGGAGAGGAGACGTTTATGTCCGGTATATATACGGGGAGAGGAGGGGACGTTATGTACGGTATATATACGTGGAGAGGAGCCGTTATGTACGGTATATATACGTGGAGAGGAGACGTTATGTACGGTATATATACGGGGAGAGGATGGGGACGTTATGTACGGTGTCTATATACGTGGAGAGGAGACGTTATGTACGGTATATATACGTGGAGAGGAGCCGTTATGTACGGTATATATACGTGGAGAGGAGACGTTATGTACGGTATATATACGGGGAGAGGAGGGGACGTTATGTACGGTATATATACGTGGAGAGGAGACGTTATGTACGGTATATATATGGGGAGAGGAGGGGACGTTATGTACGGTATATATACGTGGAGAGGAGGGGACGTTTATGTACGGTATATATACGTGGGAGGAGGGGGAGTTATGTACGGTATATATACGGGGAGAGGAGGGGATGTTATGTACGGTATATATACGGGGAGAGGAGGGGACGTTATGTACGGTATATATACGGGGAGAGGAGGGGACGTTATGTACGGTATATATACGGGGAGAGGAGGGGACGTTATGTACGGTATATATACGGGGAGAGGAAGGGGACGTTATGTACGGTATATATACGGGGAGAGGAGGGGACGTTATGTACGGTATATATACGGGGAGAGGAGGGGACGTTATGTACGGTATATATACGGGGAGAGGAGGGGACGTTATGTACGGTATATATACGGGGAGAGGAGGGGACGTTATGTACGGTATATATACGGGGAGAGGAGGGGACGTTATGTACGGTATATATACGGGGAGAGGAGGGGACGTTATGTACGGTATATATACGGGAGAGGAGGGGACGTTATGTACGGTATATATACGGGGAGAGGAGGGGACGTTATGTACGGTATATATACGGGGAGAGGAGGGGACGTTATGTACGGTATATATACGGGGAGAGGAGGGGACGTTATGTACGGTATATATACGGGGAGAGGAGGGGACGTTATGTACGGTATATATACGTGGAGAGGAGGGGACGTTATGTACGGTATATATACGTGGAGAGGAGACGTTATGTACGGTATATATACGGGGAGAGGAGGGGACGTTATGTACGGTATATATACGTGGAGAGGAGACGTTATGTACGGTATATATACGTGGAGAGGAGACGTTATGTACGGTATATATACGGGGAGAGGAGGGGACGTTATGTACGGTGTATATATACGTGGAGAGGAGACGTTATGTACGGTATATATACGTGGAGAGGAGACGTTATGTACGGTATATATACGTGGAGAGGAGACGTTATGTACGGTATATATACGGGGAGAGGAGGGGACGTTATGTACGGTATATATACGTGGAGAGGAGACGTTATGTACGGTATATATAGGGGAGAGGAGGGGACGTTATGTACGGTATATATACGTGGAGAGGAGGGGACGTTATGTACGGTATATATACGTGGAGAGGAGGGGACGTTATGTACGGTATATATACGGGGAGAGGAGGGGACGTTAGTACGGTGTATATACGTGGAGAGGAGGGGACGTTATGTACGGTATATATACGTGGAGAGGAGGGGACGTTATGTACGGTATTATACGTGGAGAGGAGGGGACGTTATGTACGGTATATATACGGGGAGAGGAGGGGACGTTATGTACGGTATATATACGGGGAGAGGAGGGACGTTATGTACGGTATATATACGGGGAGAGGAGGGGACGTTATGTACGGTATATATACGTGGAGAGGAGGGGACGTTATGTACGGTATATATACGTGGAGAGGAGGGGACGTTATGTACGGTATATATACGGGGAGAGGAGGGACGGTTATGTACGGTATATATACGGGGAGAGGAGGGGACGTTATGTACGGTATATATACGGGGAGAGGAGGGACGTTATGTACGGTATATATACGGGAGAGGAGGGACGTTATGTACGTATAATATACGGGGGAGAGGAGGGGACGTTATGTACGGTATATATCGGGGAGAGGAGGGGACGTTATGTACGGTATATATACGGGGGAGAGGAGGGGACGTTATGTACGGTATATATACGGGGAGAGGAGGGGGACGTTATGTACGGTTATATATACGGGGAGAGGAGGGGGACGTTATGTACGGTTATATACGGGGAGAGGAGGGACGTTATGTACGGTATATATACGGGGAGAGGAGGGGACGTTATGTACGGTATATATACGGGAGAGGAGGGGACGTTATGTACGGTATATATACGGGGAGAGGAGGGGACGTTATGTACGGTATATATACGGGGAGAGGAGGGTACGTTATGTACGGTATATATACGGGGAGAGGAAGGGGACGTTATGTACGGTATATATACGGGGAAGAGGAGGGGACGTATGTACGGTATATATACGGGGAGAGGAGGGGACGTTATGTACGGTATATATACGGGGAGAGGAGGGGACGTTATGTACGGTATATATACGGGGAGAGGAGGGGACGTTATGTACGGTATATATACGGGGAGAGGAGGGGACGTTATGTACGGTATATATACGGGGAGAGGAGGGGACGTTATGTACGGTATATATACGGGGAGAGGAGGGGACGTTATGTACGGTATATATACGGGGAGAGGAGGGGACGTTATGTACGGTATATATACGGGAGAGGAGGGGACGTTATGTACGGTATATATACGGGGAGAGGGGGGACGTTATGTACGGTATATACGGGGAGAGGAGGGACGTTATGTACGGTATATATACGGGGAGAGGAGGGGACGTTATGTACGGTATATATACGGGGAGAGGAGGGGACGTTATGTACGGTATATATACGGGGAGAGGAGGGGACGTTATGTACGGTATATATGGGGAGAGGAGGGGACGTTATGTACGGTATATATACGGGGAGAGGAGGGGACGTTATGTACGGTATATATACGGGAGAGGAGGGACGTGTACGGTATATACGGGAGAGGGAAGTACGGTATATATACGGGGAGAGGAGGGGACCGTTATGTACGGTATATATACGGGGAGAGGAGGGGACGTTATGTACGGTATATATACGGGAGAGGAGGGGACGTTATGTACGGTATATATACGGGGAGAGGAGGGGACGTTATGTACGGTATATATACGGGGAGAGGAGGGGACGTTATGTTACGGTATATATACGGGAGAGGAGGGGACGTTATGTACGGTATATATACGGGGAGAGGAGGGGACGTATGTACGGTATATATACGGGGAGAGGAGGGGACGTTATGTACGGTATATATACGGGGAGAGGAGGGGACGTTATGTACGGTATATATACGGGGAGAGGAGGGGACGTTATGTACGGCGTATACGGAGCGTGATATACAGTACGCAGGTCTGTGCCCGTGTGGGGTGATGCCTCACAGTGACTCGCTGGCCCTCCACACCTATTCTCTGCTGATGAGTCCGGGTGCGGCTTTACCTCATGTACCTCTGGTATATTTCGGGTTTTCTCCCTGGTGATGATTCTCTATACGTTTCTCCACTTTGGCGGTGTTACTGGAGAACGGACAGCGGTCAGGCAGAACGTGGATGTAGAGACCACGGCCCTCGCTATATTTCAAGGTTAATTCATTTATTTATTGTCCATCCCAAATAGGATCTTTTATAATTGCAAATGGCCAACGTTTCGGTCCAGTGATCACGGCCTCAATGCAGGAGATCGGAGGCGCGAGGTCCTCCTGATGCCTCCGATCTCCTGCAGTAAGGCCGTGATCAAGGTCCGAGTGGATCGAAACGTTGGCCATTTGCAATTATAAAAGATCCTATTTGGGACGGACAATAAATAAATGAATTAACCTTGAAATATATTGAGGGCCGTGGTCTCTACATCCACGTTCCGACACCACTCTCATCATTACATGCTGGGCAGGAGAGGGCGCCCACCGGTCCTGGCTCTAATATTCGCTTCCTTCTTTCTTCAGCCTCCTGGTGCAGATGACCACCGACGAGCAGCCTCTGACCTCAGGCTGGTGCTTGAAGCAGGAGCCATGTAGTCCTGACACTAGTGGGGTCCTGGGTCTGTCTCTGAGCTCTCTGGACTCCCCTACAAGAAGCTCCCCCCAACCTAATGGTGACTACAGAGCATGCCCCAAGAGGCTGTGCCTAGTGTGCGGAGACGTGGCATCAGGGTACCACTATGGCGTGGCCTCCTGTGAAGCCTGCAAGGCATTCTTCAAGCGTACAATCCAAGGTAGTGACTGCTGGGGGTACTGGGAGGGTCACCTTCCTGTGACATGGTGTCAGCTACATGCTTTGTATAACGCCCCCCACAGGTAGCATTGATTACAGCTGCCCGGCCTCCAAGCGGTGCGAGATCACAAGGCGCCGCAGGAAATCCTGCCAGGCCTGCCGATTTGCCAAGTGTCTTCAGGTTGGGATGCTGAAGGAAGGTACGACCTGACCCAGGTAGCGCCTCCATGGAGGCACCAGGCACTTGATAACCCTGAGTCTCCATTCATAGGAGTGCGCCTAGACCGGGTCCGAGGTGGGAGGCAGAGGTACAAGAGATTTCGGGAACCCAGTGGGGGGATCGGTGGAGCACAGATCCCGCCCGGCTGCCAGAAGCCATGTGAGTCTCCTGAGGACTATGAACCCCAGTGGGGGGGTCTTTGATATTAAGGCTGGGGGTTCTCATCCATCCCCTCTCTTTTCTGCCAGACGCAGGGACATCAGTTGTGTCACAGCTTCTCATGGCAGAACCGGAGAAGATTTACGCCACGCCGGACCCCGGCCTTCCTGAGACGGACATCAATGCCCTCAGCACCCTGTGTGAACTCGCTGACCGGGAGCTTGTGCTGACCATTGGGTGGGCGAAACATATTCCTGGTTAGTCTGCTCCACCTGTATCTAAGATGTACCCCCTCCCCGACCCTCCTTCATATGATCCAGCCTCCCTACAGTCTGACTGACCAGCAGACTCTTCTCCAGGATTCTCCTCCCTCTCGCTGGCCGATCAGATGAGTCTACTACAAGGGTCCTGGATGGAGATCCTGCTGCTGGGCGTCGTGCACCGTTCTCTACCCTTCCAGGGTGAGCTGGTGTATGCCGAAGATTACGTTGTTGATGAGCTGAGGTCCCGGGTGTGCGGCCTGCGTGACCTCTACCTCTGCACCCTGCACCTGGTCCACAGATACCGCACCCTCCGGCTCGACAAAGAAGAGTATGTCACTTTAAAAGCCTTGGTGCTCACTAATGCAGGTAAGTCGTTCCCACAACTCTAGCTGTGCCGCCTCTGCTGTGCCTGCTGCTCTCTGCCACCTTCTGTCTTACAGATCTCCTGCGCATAGAGGATGTGCAGAGCGTGCAGAGGCTGCAGGATCTTCTTCAGGACGCTCTGCATGATTACGACAGTAACCAGTATCGGGAGGAGCCGCGGAGAGCCGGGCAGCTCCTACTCACCCTTCCTCTGCTGCGCCAAACGGCCAGTAAAGTGGTGCTGCACTTCCACAGGGCGAGAGCTCAGGGCACGGTGTCCATGCACAAACTGTTCCTGGAAATGTTGGAGGCAAAGTGTGACCAATAAGTGTAACGCCCAATCTAGGGACCTGCAGACACCAGCACACCTACCTGTGGAGAAACGGAGAGTAACAAGCACACAGATGGCCACCGGTGCAGAAGACAGGGTGTAACAAGCACACAGATGAGCGCCTTCACAGAACACAGGGTGTAACAAGCACACAGATGAGAATCTGCACAAAATACAGGGTGTAACCAGCACAAAGATGAGCATCTGCACAAAATACAGGGTGTAACAAGCACACAAATGAGCGCCTTCACAGAATACAGAGTGTAACAAGCACACAGATGAGAATCTGCACAGAATACAGGGTGTAACAAGCACACAGGTGAGCATCTGCACAGAACACAGGGTGTAACCAGCACACAGATGAGCGCCTTCACAGAACACAGGGTGTAACAAGCACACAGATGAGCGCCTTCACAGAACACAGGGTGTAACCAGCAAACAGATGAGCGTCTGCACAGAACACAGGGTGTAACCAGCACACAGATGAGCGCCTTCACAGAACACAGGGTGTAACCAGCACACAGATGAGCGCCTTCACAGAACACAGGGTGTAACAAGCACACAGATGAGCGCCTTCACAGAACACAGGGTGTAACAAGCACACAGATGAGCGCCTTCACAGAACACAGGGTTTAACAAGCACACAGATGAGCGCCTTCACAGAACACAGGGTGTAACCAGCACACAGATGAGCGCCTTCACAGAACACAGGGTGTAACCAGCACACAGATGATCGCCTTCACAGAACACAGGGTGTAACCAGCACACAGATGAGCGCCTTCACAGAACACAGGGTGTAACCAGCACACAGATGAGCGCCTTCACAGAACACAGGGTGTACCAGCAAACAGATGAGCGTCTGCACAGAACACAGGGTGTACACACAGATGAGCGCCTTCACAGAACACAGGGTGTAACCAGCACACAGATGAGCGCCTTCACAGAACACAGTGTGTAACAAGCACACAGATGAGCGCCTTCACAAAACACAGGGTGTAACCAGCACACAGATGAGCGTCTGCACAGAACACAGGGTGTAACCAGCACACAGATGAGCGCCTTCACAGAACACAGGGTGTAACCAGCACACAGATGAGCGCCTTCACAGAACACAGGGTGTAACCAGCACACAGATGATCGCCTTCACAGAACACAGGGTTTAACAAGCACACAGATGAGCGCCTTCACAGAACACAGGGTGTAACAAGCACACAGATGAGCGCCTTCACAGAACACAGGGTGTAACCAGCACACAGATGAGCGCCTTCACAGAACACAGGGTGTAACAAGCACACAGGTGAGCATCAGCACAGAACACAGGGTGTAACCAGCACACAGATGAGCGCCTTCACAGAACACAGGGTGTAACCAGCACACAGATGAGCGCCTTCACAGAATACAGGGTGTAACCAGCACACAGATGAGCGCCTTCACAGAACACAGGGTGTAACCAGCACACAGATGATCGCCTTCACAGAACACAGGGTGTAACAAGCACACAGATGATCGCCTTCACAGAACACAGGGTGTAACAAGCACACAGATGAGCGCCTTCACAGAACACAGGGTGTAACAAGCACACAGATGATCGCCTTCACAGAACACAGGGTTTAACAAGCACACAGATGAGCGCCTTCACAGAACACAGGGTGTAACCAGCACACAGATGATCGCCTTCACAGAACACAGGGTGTAACAAGCACACAGGTGAGCATCAGCACAGAACACAGGGTGTAACCAGCACACAGATGAGCGCCTTCACAGAACACAGGGTGTAACCAGCACACAGATGAGCGCCTTCACAGAATACAGGGTGTAACAAGCACACAGATGAGCGCCTTCACAGAACACAGGGTTTAACAAGCACACAGATGAGCGCCTTCACAGAACACAGGGTGTAACAAGCACACAGATGAGCGCCTTCACAAAACACAGGGTGTAACCAGCACACAGATGAGCGTCTGCACAGAACACAGGGTGTAACAAGCACACAGGTGAGCATCAGCACAGAACACAGGGTGTAACCAGCACACAGATGAGCGTCTGCACAGAACACAGGGTGTAACCAGCACACAGATGATCGCCTTCACAGAACACAGGGTTTAACAAGCACACAGATGAGCGCCTTCACAGAACACAGGGTGTAACAAGCACACAGGTGAGCATCAGCACAGAACACAGGGTGTAACCAGCACACAGATGAGCGCCTTCACAGAACACAGGGTGTAACCAGCACACAGATGAGCGCCTTCACAGAACACAGGGTGTAACCAGCACACAGATGATCGCCTTCACAGAACACAGGGTTTAACAAGCACACAGATGAGCGCCTTCACAGAACACAGGGTGTAACAAGCACACAGATGAGCGCCTTCACAGAATACAGGGTGTAACAAGCACACAGATGAGCGCCTTCACAGAACACAGGGTTTAACAAGCACACAGATGAGCGCCTTCACAGAACACAGGGTGTAACCAGCACACAGATGAGCGCCTTCACAGAATACAGGGTGTAACAAGCACACAGATGAGCGCCTTCACAGAACACAGGGTGTAACCAGCACACAGATGAGCGCCTTCACAGAACACAGGGTGTAACAAGCACACAGATGAGCGCCTTCACAGAACACAGGGTGTAACCAGCACACAGATGAGCGCCTTCACAGAACACAGGGTGTAACAAGCACACAGATGAGCGCCTTCACAAAACACAGGGTGTAACCAGCACACAGATGAGCGTCTGCACAGAACACAGGGTGTAACAAGCACACAGGTGAGCGTCAGCACAGAACACAGGGTGTAACCAGCACACAGATGAGCGCCTTCACAGAACACAGGGTGTAACCAGCACACAGATGAGCGCCTTCACAGAACACAGGGTGTAACCAGCACACAGATGATCGCCTTCACAGAACACAGGGTTTAACAAGCACACAGATGAGCGCCTTCACAGAACACAGGGTGTAACAAGCACACAGATGAGCGCCTTCACAGAACACAGGGTGTAACCAGCACACAGATGATCGCCTTCACAGAACACAGGGTTTAACAAGCACACAGATGAGCGCCTTCACAGAACACAGGGTGTAACAAGCACACAGATGAGCGCCTTCACAGAACACAGGGTGTAACCAGCACACAGATGAGCGCCTTCACAGAACACAGGGTGTAACAAGCACACAGATGAGCGCCTTCACAGAACACAGGGTGTAACCAGCACACAGATGAGCGCCTTCACAGAACACAGGGTGTAACAAGCACACAGATGAGCGCCTTCACAAAACACAGGGTGTAACCAGCACACAGATGAGCGTCTGTACAGAACACAGGGTGTAACAAGCACACAGGTGAGCATCAGCACAGAACAGAGGGTGTAACCAGCACACAGATGAGCGTCTGCACAGAACACAGGGTGTAACAAGCACACAGGTAAGCATCAGCACAGAACACAGGGTGTAACCAGCACACAGATGAGCGCCTTCACAGAACACAGGGTGTAACCAGCACACAGATGAGCGCCTTCACAGAACACAGGGTGTAACCAGCACACAGATGATCGCCTTCACAGAACACAGGGTTTAACAAGCACACAGATGAGCGCCTTCACAGAACACAGGGTGTAACCAGCACACAGATGAGCGCCTTCACAGAACACAGGGTGTAACCAGCACACAGATGATCGCCTTCACAGAACACAGGGTTTAACAAGCACACAGATGAGCGCCTTCAGAGAACACAGGGTGTAACAAGCACACAGATGAGCGCCTTCACAGAACACAGGGTTTAACAAGCACACAGATGAGCGCCTTCACAGAACACAGGGTGTAACCAGCACACAGATGATCGCCTTCACAGAACACAGGGTGTAACAAGCACACAGATGAGCGCCTTCACAGAACACAGGGTGTAACCAGCACACAGATGAGCGCCTTCACAGAACACAGGGTGTAACCAGCACACAGATGAGCGCCTTCACAAAACACAGGGTGTAACAAGCACACAGATGAGCGTCTGCACAGAACACAGGGTGTAACAAGCACACAGGTGAGCATCAGCACAGAACACAGGGTGTAACCAGCACACAGATGAGCGCCTTCACAGAACACAGGGTGTAACCAGCACACAGATGAGCGCCTTCACAGAACACAGGGTGTAACCAGCAAACAGATGATCGCCTTCACAGAACACAGGGTTTAACAAGCACACAGATGAGCGCCTTCACAGAACACAGGGTGTAACAAGCACACAGATGAGCGCCTTCACAGAACACACGGTGTAACCAGCACACAGATGAGCGCCTTCACAGAACACAGGGTGTAATCAGCACACAGATGAGCGCCTTCACAGAACACAGGGTTTAACAAGCACACAGATGAGCGCCTTCACAGAACACAGGGTGTAACCAGCACACAGATGAGCGCCTTCACAGAACACAGGGTGTAACCAGCACACAGATGAGCGCCTTCACAGAACACAGGGTGTAACCAGCACACAGATGAGCGCCTTCACAAAACACAGGGTGTAACCAGCACACAGATGAGCGTCTGCACAGAACACAGGGTGTAACAAGCACACAGGTGAGCATCAGCACAGAACACAGGGTGTAACCAGCACACAGATGAGCGCCTTCACAGAACACAGGGTGTAACCAGCACACAGATGAGCGCCTTCACAGAACACAGGGTGTAACCAGCACACAGATGATCGCCTTCACAGAACACAGGGTTTAACAAGCACACAGATGAGCGCCTTCACAGAACACAGGGTGTAACCAGCACACAGATGAGCGCCTTCACAGAACACAGGGTGTAACAAGCACACAGATGAGCGCCTTCACAGAACACAGGGTGTAACCAGCACACAGATGATCGCCTTCACAGAAACACAGGGTTTAACAAGCACACAGATGAGCGCCTTCACAGAACACAGGGTGTAACAAGCACACAGATGAGCGCCTTCACAGAACACAGGGGTGTAACCAGCACACAGATGAGCGCCTTCACAGAACACAGGGTGTAACAAGCACACAGATGAGCGCCTTCACAAAACACAGGGTGTAACCAGCACACAGATGAGCGTCTGCACAGAACACAGGGTGTAACAAGCACACAGTGTGAGCATCAGCACAGAACAGAGGGTGTAACCAGCACACAGATGAGCGTCTGCACAGAACACAGGGTGTAACAAGCACACAGGTAAGCATCAGCACAGAACACAGGGTGTAACCAGCACACAGATGAGCGCCTTCACAGAACACAGGGTGTAACCAGCACACAGATGAGCGCCTTCACAGAACACAGGGTGTAACCAGCACACAGATGATCGCCTTCACAGAACACAGGGTTTAACAAGCACACAGATGAGCGCCTTCACAGAACACAGGGTGTAACCAGCACACAGATGAGCGCCTTCACAGAACACAGGGTGTAACCAGCACACAGATGATCGCCTTCACAGAACACAGGGTTTAACAAGCACACAGATGAGCGCCTTCAGAGAAACAGGGTGTAACAAGCACACAGATGAGCGCCTTCACAGAACACAGGGTTTAACAAGCACACAGATGAGCGCCTTCACAGAACACAGGGTGTAACCAGCACACAGATGAGCGCCTTCACAGAACACAGGGTGTAACCAGCACACAGATGATCGCCTTCACAGAACACAGGGTGTAACAAGCACACAGATGAGCGCCTTCACAGAACACAGGGTGTAACCAGCACACAGATGAGCGCCTTCACAGAACACAGGGTGTAACCAGCACACAGATGAGCGCCTTCACAAAACACAGGGTGTAACAAGCACACAGATGAGCGTCTGCACAGAACACAGGGTGTAACAAGCACACAGGTGAGCATCAGCACAGAACACAGGGTGTAACCAGCACACAGATGAGCGCCTTCACAGAACACAGGGTGTAACAAGCACACAGATGAGCGCCTTCACAGAACCAGGGTGTAACCAGCACACAGATGATCGCCTTCACAGAACACAGGGTTTAACAAGCACACAGATGAGCGCCTTCACAGAACACAGGGTGTAACAAGCACACAGATGAGCGCCTTCACAGAACACACGGTGTAACCAGCACACAGATGAGCGCCTTCACAGAACACAGGGTGTAATCAGCACACAGATGAGCGCCTTCACAGAACACAGGGTTTAACAAGCACACAGATGAGCGCCTTCACAGAACACAGGGTGTAACCAGCACACAGATGAGCGCCTTCACAGAACACAGGGTGTAACAAGCACACAGATGAGCGCCTTCACAGAACACAGGGTGTAACCAGCACACAGATGAGCGCCTTCACAGAACACAGGGTGTAACCAGCACACAGATGAGCGCCTTCACAGAACACAGGGTGTAACCAGCACACAGATGAGCGCCTTCACAGAACACAGGGTTTAACAAGCACACAGATGAGCGCCTTCACAGAACACAGGGTGTAACAAGCACACAGATGAGCGCCTTCACAGAACACAGGGTGTAACAAGCACACAGATGAGCGCCTGCACAGAACTCAGGGTGTAACCAGCACACAGATGAGCGCCTTCACAAAACACAGGGTGTAACAAGCACACAGATGAGCGTCTGCACAGAACACAGGGAGTAACAAGCACACAGGTGAGCATCAGCACAGAACACAGGGTGTAACCAGCACACAGATGAGCGCCTTCACAGAACACAGGGTGTAACCAGCACACAGATGAGCGCCTTCACAGAACACAGGGTGTAACAAGCACACAGATGAGCGCCTTCACAGAACACACGGTGTAACCAGCACACAGATGAGCGCCTTCACAGAACACAGGGTGTAATCAGCACACAGATGAGCGCCTTCACAGAACACAGGGTTTAACAAGCACACAGATGAGCGCCTTCACAGAACACAGGGTGTAACCAGCACACAGATGAGCGCCTTCACAGAACACAGGGTGTAACAAGCACACAGATGAGCGCCTTCACAGAACACAGGGTGTAACCAGCACACAGATGAGCGCCTTCACAGAACACAGGGTGTAACCAGCACACAGATGAGCGCCTTCACAGAACACAGGGTGTAACCAGCACACAGATGAGCGCCTTCACAGAACACAGGGTTTAACAAGCACACAGATGAGCGCCTTCACAGAACACAGGGTGTAACAAGCACACAGATGAGCGCCTTCACAGAACACAGGGTGTAACAAGCACACAGATGAGCGCCTGCACAGAACTCAGGGTGTAACCAGCACACAGATGAGCGCCTTCACAAAACACAGGGTGTAACAAGCACACAGATGAGCGTCTGCACAGAACACAGGGTGTAACAAGCACACAGGTGAGCATCAGCACAGAACACAGGGTGTAACCAGCACACAGATGAGCGCCTTCACAGAACACAGGGTGTAACCAGCACACAGATGAGCGCCTTCACAGAACACAGGGTGTAACAAGCACACAGATGAGCGCCTTCACAGAACACACGGTGTAACCAGCACACAGATGAGCGCCTTCACAGAACACAGGGTGTAATCAGCACACAGATGAGCGCCTTCACAGAACACAGGGTTTAACAAGCACACAGATGAGCGCCTTCACAGAACACAGGGTGTAACCAGCACACAGATGAGCGCCTTCACAGAACACAGGGTGTAACAAGCACACAGATGAGCGCCTTCACAGAACACAGGGTGTAACCAGCACACAGATGAGCGCCTTCACAGAACACAGGGTGTAACCAGCACACAGATGAGCGCCTTCACAGAACACAGGGTGTAACCAGCACACAGATGAGCGCCTTCACAGAACACAGGGTTTAACAAGCACACAGATGAGCGCCTTCACAGAACACAGGGTGTAACAAGCACACAGATGAGCGCCTTCACAGAACACAGGGTGTAACAAGCACACAGATGAGCGCCTGCACAGAACTCAGGGTGTATGGAGCACACAGATGAGCACTTGCACAGATTATGTAATGAGCAGACAGATGAGAACCTGTACACAATACAGGGTGTAACGAGCACACAGATAAGCACCGGCATAGAATACAGGGTGTAACTTGCAGACTGCTGATTTGGAATGATCACTGTAATATATATGCAAATTATAAACAGATGATAAATTCTCTCAATGAGTCCAGCATTTTTATTTATGTAAAGGTTCAGTCCTCTATTAGTGACTCTATAATCTGTATGTAGTGAGCTCCCTCTAGTGGTGGCTGTATAATCTGTATGTAGTGAGCTCCCTCTAGTGGTGGCTGTATAATCTGTATGTAGTGAGCTCCCTCTAGTGGTGGCTGTATAATCTGTATGTAGTGAGCTCCTCCTAGTGGTGGCTGTATAATCTGTATGTAGTGAGCTCCCTCTAGTGGTGGCTGTATAATCTATATGTAGTGAGCTCCCTCTAGTGGTGACTGTATAATCTGTATGTAGTGAGCTCCTCCTAGTGGTGGCTGTATAATCTGTATGTAGTGAGCTCCCTCTAGTGGTGACTGTATAATCTGTATGTCGTGAGCTCCCTCTAGTGGTGGCTGTATAATCTGTCTGTAGTGAGCTCCCTCTAGTGGTGGCTGTATAATCTGTATGTAGTGAGCTCCCTCTAGTGGTGACTGTACGATCTGTATGTAGTGAGCTCCCTCTAGTGGTGGCTGTATAATCTGTATGTAGTAAGCTCCCCCTAGTGGTGGCTGTATAATCTGTATGTAGTGAGCTCCCTCTAGTGGTGGCCCCACCAGAAACCCATATACAGCCTATAAACCCCCTCTACACCAGAACCCCCATATACAGCCTATAAACCCCCTCTACACCAGAAACCCATATACAGCCTATAAACCCCCCTCTACACCAGAACCCCCATATACAGCCTATAAACCCCCTCTACACCAGAAACCCATATACAGCCTATAAACCCCCTCTACACCAGAACCCCCATATACAGCCTATAAACCCCCTCTACACCAGAACCCCCATATACAGCCTATAAACCCCCTCTACACCAGAACCCCCATATACAGCCTATAAACCCCCTCTACACCAGAACCCCCATATACAGCCTATAAACCCCCTCTACACCAGAACCCCCATATACAGCCTATAAACCCCCTCTACACCAGAACCCCCATATACAGCCTATAAACCCCCTCTACACCAGAACCCCCATATACAGCCTATAAACCCCCTCTACACCAGAACCCCCATATACAGCCTATAAACCCCCTCTACACCAGAACCCCCATATACAGCCTATAAACCCCCCTCTACACCAGAACCCCCATATACAGCCTATAAACCCCCTCTACACCAGAACCCCCATATACAGCCTATAAACCCCCCTCTACAGCAGAACCCCCATATACAGCCTATAAACCCCCTCTACACCAGAACCCCCATATACAGCCTATAAACCCCCTCTACAGCCTATAAACCCCCTCTACACCAGAACCCCCATATACAGCCTATAAACCCCCTCTACACCAGAACCCCCATATACAGCCTATAAACCCCCCTCTACAGCAGAACCCCCATATACAGCCTATAAACCCCCTCTACAGCCTATAAACCCCCTCTACACCAGAACCCCCATATACAGCCTATAAACCCCCCTCTACAGCAGAACCCCCATATACAGCCTATAAACCCCCCTCTACAGCAGAACCCCCATATACAGCCTATAAACCCCCTCTACACCAGAAACCCATATACAGCCTATAAACCCCCCTCTACACCAGAACCCCCATATACAGCCTATAAACCCCCTCTACACCAGAACCCCCATATACAGCTTATAAACCCCCTCTACACCAGAACCCCCATATACAGCCTATAAACCCCCTCTACACCAGAACCCCCATATACAGCCTATAAACCCCCTCTACACTAGAACCCCCATATACAGCCTATAAACCCCCTCTACAGCCTATAAACCCCCTCTACACTAGAACCCCCATATACAGCCTATAAACCCCCCTCTACACCAGAACCCCCATATACAGCCTATAAACCACCTGTACACCAGAACCCCCATATACAGCCTATAAACCCCCCTCTACAGCAGAACCCCCATATACAGCCTATAAACCCCCTCTACACTAGAACCCCCATATACAGGGGATCAACTACTTTCCAGGAACATAGGGAAGGGATGGTCAGAGAGGTCATGTGACTGCTCTGTACCATGTGACTCCTATGAAGCAGACAGTTACATTGTAAAGAAATCCTTATCAGTTATTTAACTCCACCCCCCACAGTTACTGATTGGCCAGGCTTGTGATGTCAGAGCTGCTGTGATTGGCTGCTGATTTTAACACTGTCAGTGCTGAAACCTTCTTTAGAGATGCTGGAGATAACGGAACCCTGAGCCCATCTCTGCACCTGAGGGTTAATGATGATCCAGCTGTGACAGGGCGTTTCCTCCTGGAGATCGGGGGCTTTGTCTGTGCCGGGGTCCCAAGATTAGGGGGCTGCTGTCTGCGCCGGGGTCCCAGGATTAGGGGGCTGCTGTCTGCGGGGTCCCAGGATTAGGGGGCTGCTGTCTGCGGGGTCCCAGGATTAGGGGGCTGCTGTCTGCGGGGTCCCAGGATTAGGGGGCTGCTGTCTGCGAGGTCCCAGGATTAGGGGGCTGCTGTCTGCGGGGTCCCAGGATTAGGGGGCTGCTGTCTGCGCCGGGGTCCCAGGATTAGGGGGCTGCTGTCTGCGCCGGGGTCCCAGGATTAGGGGGCTGCTGTCTGCGCCGGGGTCCCAGGATTAGGGGGCTGCTGTCTGCGCCGGGGTCCCAGGATTAGGGGGCTGCTGTCTGCGCCGGGGTCCCAGGATTAGGGGGCTGCTGTCTGCGCCGGGGTCCCAGGATTAGGGGGCTGCTGTCTGCGCCGGGGTCCCAGGATTAGGGGGCTGCTGTCTGCGCCGGGGTCCCAGGATTAGGGGGCTGCTGTCTGCGCCGGGGTCCCAGGATTAGGGGGCTGCTGTCTGCGCCGGGGTCCCAGGATTAGGGGGCTGCTGTCTGCGCCGGGGTCCCAGGATTAGGGGGCTGCTGTCTGCGCCGGGGTCCCAGGATTAGGGGGCTGCTGTCTGCGGGGTCCCAGGAGTAGGGGGCTTCTGTCTGCGGGGTCCCAGGAGTAGGGGGCTGCTGTCTGCGGGGGCCCAGGAGTAGGGGGCTGCTGTCTGCGGGGTCCCAGGAGTAGGGGGCTTCTGTCTGCGGGGTCCCAGGAGTAGGGGGCTGCTGTCTGCGGGGGCCCAGGAGTAGGGGGCTGCTGTCTGCGGGGGCCCAGGAGTAGGGGGCTGCTGTCTGCGGGGTCCCAGGATTAGGGGGCTGCTGTCTGCGGGGTCCCAGGATTAGGGGGCTGCTGTCTGCGGGGTCCCAGGATTAGGGGGCTGCTGTCTGCGGGGTCCCAGGATTAGGGGGCTGCTGTCTGCGAGGTCCCAGGATTAGGGGGCTGCTGTCTGCGAGGTCCCAGGAGTAGGGGGCTGCTGTCTGCGAGGTCCCAGGATTAGGGGGCTGCTGTCTGCGAGGTCCCAGGATTAGGGGGCTGCTGTCTGCGGGGTCCCAGGATTAGGGGGCTGCTGTCTGCGAGGTCCCAGGATTAGGGGGCTGCTGTCTGCGAGGTCCCAGGATTAGGGGGCTGCTGTCTGCGCCGGGGTCCCAGGATTAGGGGGCTGCTGTCTGCGCCGGGGTCCCAGGATTAGGGGGCTGCTGTCTGCGCCGGGGTCCCAGGAGTAGGGGGCTGCTGTCTGCGGGGTCCCAGGAGTAGGGGGCTGCTGTCTGCAGGGGCCCAGGATTAGGGGGCTGCTGTCTGCGCCGGGGTCCCAGGATTAGGGGGCTGCTGTCTGCGCCGGGGTCCCAGGATTAGGGGGCTGCTGTCTGCGCCGGGGTCCCAGGATTAGGGGGCTGCTGTCTGCGCCGGGGTCCCAGGATTAGGGGGCTGCTGTCTGCGCCGGGGGTCCCAGGATTAGGGGGCTGCTGTCTGCGCCGGGGGTCCCAGGATTAGGGGGCTGCTGTCTGCGCCGGGGTCCCAGGAGTAGGGGGCTGCTGTCTGCGGGGTCCCAGGAGTAGGGGGCTGCTGTCTGCAGGGGCCCAGGATTAGGGGGCTGCTGTCTGCGCCGGGGTCCCAGGATTAGGGGGCTGCTGTCTGCAGGGGCCCAGGATTAGGGGGCTGCTGTCTGCGCCGGGGTCCCAGGATTAGGGGGCTGCTGTCTGCGCCGGGGTCCCAGGATTAGGGGGCTGCTGTCTGCGCCGGGGTCCCAGGAGTAGGGGGCTTCTGTCTGCGGGGTCCCAGGAGTAGGGGGCTGCTGTCTGCGGGGGCCCAGGAGTAGGGGGCTGCTGTCTGCGGGGTCCCAGGAGTAGGGGGCTGCTGTCTGCGGGGGCCCAGGAGTAGGGGGCTGCTGTCTGCGGGGTCCCAGGAGTAGGGGGCTGCTGTCTGCGGGGGCCCAGGTGTGAATGGCTTTGGAAAGGTAACATCCAGTTGATGGGTGACAGTGGCTCCAGCTACGCACTGTTTTGGGGCCCGGGAAGAAGCAGCAGGGAGTGATGTGTGGGGGCCACAGGTGGGTGGATCAGGAATGTCTGAGGGTCTTTCCAACGGCGTTGTGGATGAAGATGGAGGGGTCCCATTTTATGTGAATAGGGGGGGCCTACCTATAGATGGGCCCACATGGGAGCGGATGTGGGCATACGTGGCACGGACTCATCCAGATGGCGAGACTCTTGTCAAGTCAATCCGGAGCGCTGTGGATCTGGCCCGGGTAAGTGCCCCGCCGGGGGTCTGACTCTGTACAGGGGGTGCGGGGTGTGGGCGTAGTGCTGGGGAGTGACCGGCGTCCGCATTCATCCACAGGTGCCAGTCCCACCAGTGCCCGCGCTGACATCCGCCGCCTCAGTGCCCGAGCGCGTGGAGGCCGTGCAGAGATACATCCGAGAGCTGCAGTATCCTTCACCGATCCTTCTCCCCCAGAGGGGTCATAACGGGGTCCGCGGCTGCAGCCGGCAGTCATGTGATCAGCAAATCCCGCCGACCATTTCCCAATGACCACAGTGTCTCCTCCATTCTGGGGCCACACCTAGACTCCGGAGCCCGGGCCGGCTGTGACCTTAACTCATGGCTCAGATACAATCACACGGGGACCCAGTTCTTCGAGATCAAGAAGACGCGGCCACTGACCGGGTGAGTGAGAGCAGAGGGGTCAGCAAATGACGGACCGGGGCCCGGGGCCCTCCATACCTCCTCCCTGTATGAGCCGGTGAGGGATGACAGACCGGGGTCCGGGGCCCTCCATACCTTCTCCCTGTATGAGCCACTGAGGGATGACAGACCGGGGTCCGGGGCCCTCCATACCTTCTCCCTGTATGAGCCGGTGAGGGATGACAGACCGGGGTCCGGGGCCCTCCATACCTTCTCCCTGTATGAGCCACTGAGGGATGACGGACCGGGGCCCGGGGCCCTCCATACCTCCTCCCTGTATGGGCCACTGAGGGATGACAGACTGGGGTCCGGGACCCTCCATACCTCCTCCCTGTATGAGCCACTGAGGGATGACAGACTAGGGTCCGGGACCCTCCATACCTCCTCCCTGTATGAGCCGGTGAGGGATGACAGACCGGGGCCCGGGGCCCTCCATACCTTCTCCCTGTATGAGCCACTGAGGGATGACGGACCGGGGCCCGGGGCCCTCCATACCTCCTCCCTGTATGGGCCACTGAGGGATGACAGACTGGGGTCCGGGACCCTCCATACCTCCTCCCTGTATGAGCCACTGAGGGATGACAGACTAGGGTCCGGGACCCTCCATACCTCCTCCCTGTATGAGCCGGTGAGGGATGACAGACCGGGGCCCGGGGCCCTCCATACCTCCTCCCTGTATGGGCCGGTGAGGGATGACGGACCGGGGCCCGGGGCCCTCCATACCTCCTCCCTGTATGAGCCGGTGAGGGATGACAGACCGGGGCCCGGGGCCCTCCATACCTCCTCCCTGTATGAGCCACTGAGGGATGACAGACCGGGGTCCGGGGCCCTCCATACCTCCTCCCTGTATGAGCCGGTGAGGGATGACAGACCGGGGCCCTCCATACCTCCTCCCTGTATGAGCCGGTGAGGGATGACAGACCGGGGCCCGGGGCCCTCCATACCTCCTCCCTGTATGAGCCACTGAGGGATGACAGACCGGGGCCCGGGGCCCTCCATACCTCCTCCCTGTATGAGCCACTGAGGGATGACAGACCGGGGTCCGGGGCCCTCCATACCTCCTCCCTGTATGAGCCACTGAGGGATGACAGACCGGGGCCCGGGGCCCTCCATACCTCCTCCCTGTATGAGCCACTGAGGGATGACAGACCGGGGACCGGGGCCCTCCATACCTCCTCCCTGTATGAGCCGGTGAGGGATGACGGACCGGGGCCCGGGGCCCTCCATACCTCCTCCCTGTATGAGCCACTGAGGGATGACGGACCGGGGCCCGGGGCCCTCCATACCTCCTCCCTGTATGAGCCGGTGAGGGATGACGGACCGGGGCCAGGGACCTTCCATACCTCCTCCCTGTATGGGCCACTGAGGGATGACAGACTAGGGTCCGGGGCCCTCCATACCTCCTCCCTGTATGAGCCAGTGAGGGATGACAGACCGGGGTCCGGGGCCCTCCATACCTGCTCCCTGTATGAGCCACTGAGGGATGACAGACTAGGGTCCGGGGCCCTCCATACCTCCTCCCTGTATGAGCCACTGAGGGATGACAGACTAGGGTCCGGGGCCCTCCATACCTCCTCCCTGTATGAGCCACTGAGGGATGACAGACTAGGGTCCGGGGCCCTCCATACCTCCTCCCTGTATGGGCCGGTGAGGGATGACAGACTGGGGTCCGGGACCCTCCATACCTCCTCCCTGTATGAGCCACTGAGGGATGACAGACCGGGGCCCGGGGCCCTTCATACCTCCTCCCTGTATGAGCCGGTGAGGGATGACAGACCGGGGCCCGGGGCCCGGGACCCTCCATACCTCCTCCCTGTATGAGCCGGTGAGGGATGACAGACCGGGGCCCTCCATACCTCCTCCCTGTATGAGCCACTGAGGGATGACAGACCGGGGTCCGGGGCCCTCCATACCTCCTCCCTGTATGAGCCGGTGAGGGATGACAGACCGGGGTCCGGGGCCCTCCATACCTCCTCCCTGTATGAGCCACTGAGGGATGACAGACCGGGGCCCGGGGCCCTCCATACCTCCTCCCTGTATGAGCCGGTGAGGGATGACAGACCGGGGTCCGGGGCCCTCCATACCTCCTCCCTGTATGAGCCGGTGAGGGATGACAGACCGGGGTCCGGGGCCCTCCATACCTCCTCCCTGTATGGGCCACTGAGGGATGACAGACCGGGGCCCGGGGCCCTCCATACCTCCTCCCTGTATGAGCCGGTGAGGGATGACAGACCGGGGTCCGGGGCCCTCCATACCTCCTCTCTGTATGAGCCGGTGAGGGATGACAGACTGGGGTCCGGGGCCCTCCATACCTCCTCCCTGTATGAGCCACTGAGGGATGACAGACCGGGGTCCGGGGCCCTCCATACCTCCTCCCTGTATGAGCCACTGAGGGATGACAGACCGGGGTCCGGGGCCCTCCATACCTCCTCCCTGTATGAGCCACTGAGGGATGACAGACCGGGGTCCGGGGCCCTCCATACCTCCTCCCTGTATGAGCCGGTGAGGGATGACAGACCGGGGTCCGGGGCCCTCCATACCTCCTCCCTGTATGAGCCACTGAGGGATGACAGACCGGGGCCCGGGGCCCTCCATACCTCCTCCCTGTATGAGCCGGTGAGGGATGACAGACCGGGGTCCGGGGCCCTCCATACCTCCTCCCTGTATGAGCCGGTGAGGGATGACAGACCGGGGTCCGGGGCCCTCCATACCTCCTCCCTGTATGAGCCACTGAGGGATGACAGACCGGGGCCCGGGGCCCTCCATACCTCCTCCCTGTATGAGCCGGTGAGGGATGACAGACCGGGGCCCGGGGCCCTCCATACCTCCTCCCTGTATGAGCCACTGAGGGATGACAGACCGGGGTCCGGGGCCCTCCATACCTCCTCCCTGTATGAGCCACTGAGGGATGACAGACCGGGGCCCGGGGCCCTCCATACCTCCTCCCTGTATGAGCCACTGAGGGATGACAGACCGGGGACTGGGGCCCTCCATACCTCCTCCCTGTATGAGCCACTGAGGGATGACAGACCGGGGCCCGGGGCCCTCCATACCTCCTCCCTGTATGAGCCGGTGAGGGATGACAGACCGGGGTCCGGGGCCCTCCATACCTCCTCCCTGTATGAGCCACTGAGGGATGACAGACCGGGGTCCGGGGCCCTCCATACCTCCTCCCTGTATGAGCCACTGAGGGATGACAGACTGGGGTCCGGGGCCCTCCATACCTCCTCCCTGTATGAGCCGGTGAGGGATGACGGACCGGGGCCCTCCATACCTCCTCCCTGTATGAGCCGGTGAGGGATGACAGACCGGGGTCCGGGGCCCTCCATACCTCCTCCCTGTATGAGCCACTGAGGGATGACAGACTAGGGTCCGGGGCCCTCCATACCTCCTCCCTGTATGGGCCGGTGAGGGATGACAGACTGGGGTCCGGGGCCCTCCATACCTCCTCCCTGTATGAGCCGGTGAGGGATGACAGACCGGGGCCCGGGGCCCTCCATACCACCTCCCTGTATGAGCCACTGAGGGATGACAGACTGGGGTCCGGGGCCCTCCATACCTCCTCCCTGTATGAGCCACTGAGGGATGACAGACCGGGGTCCGGGGCCCTCCATACCTCCTCTCTGTATGAGCCGGTGAGGGATGACAGACCGGGGCCCGGGGCCCTCCATACCTCCTCCCTGTATGAGCCGGTGAGGGATGACAGACTGGGGTCCGGGACCCTCCATACCTCCTCCCTGTATGAGCCGGTGAGGGATGACAGACCGGGGCCCGGGACCCTCCATACCTCCTCCCTGTATGGGCCAGTGAGGGATGACAGACCGGGGTCCGGGGCCCTCCATACCTCCTCTCTGTATGAGCCGGTGAGGGATGACAGACTGGGGTCCGGGGCCCTCCATACCTCCTCCCTGTATGAGCCGGTGAGGGATGACAGACCGGGGCCCGGGGCCCTCCATACCACCTCCCTGTATGAGCCACTGAGGGATGACAGACTGGGGTCCGGGGCCCTCCATACCTCCTCCCTGTATGAGCCACTGAGGGATGACAGACCGGGGCCCTCCATACCTCCTCCCTGTATGAGCCGGTGAGGGATGACAGACCGGGGTCCGGGACCCTCCATACCTCCTCCCTGTATGAGCCACTGAGGGATGACGGACCGGGGTCCGGGACCCTCCATACCTCCTCCCTGTATGAGCCACTGAGGGATGACAGACCGGGGCCCGGGGCCCTCCATACCTCCTCCCTGTATGAGCCACTGAGGGATGACAGACCGGGGTCCGGGACCCTCCATACCTCCTCCCTGTATGAGCCACTGAGGGATGACAGACCGGGGTCCGGGACCCTCCATACCTCCTCCCTGTATGAGCCGGTGAGGGATGACAGACCGGGGCCCGGGGCCCTCCATACCTCCTCCCTGTATGAGCCACTGAGGGATGACGGACCGGGGCCCGGGACCCTCCATACCTCCTCCCTGTATGAGCCACTGAGGGATGACAGACCGGGGTCCGGGACCCTCCATACCTCCTCCCTGTATGAGCCGGTGAGGGATGACAGACCGGGGTCCGGGGCCCTCCATACCTCCTCCCTGTATGAGCCGGTGAGGGATGACAGACCGGGGTCCGGGACCTTCCATACCTCCTCCCTGTATGAGCCACTGAGGGATGACAGACCGGGGCCCGGGGCCCTCCATACCTCCTCCCTGTATGAGCCCCTGAGGGATGACAGACCGGGGTCCGGGGCCCTCCATACCTCCTCCCTGTATGAGCCGGTGAGGGATGACAGACCGGGGCCCGGGGCCCTTCATACCTCCTCCCTGTATGAGCCGGTGAGGGATGACAGACCGGGGTCCGGGGCCCTCCATACCTCCTCCCTGTATGAGCCACTGAGGGATGACAGACCGGGGCCTGGGGCCCTCCATACCTCCTCCCTGTATGAGCCACTGAGGGATGACAGACCGGGGCCCGGGGCCCTCCATACCTCCTCCCTGTATGAGCCACTGAGGGATGACGGACCGGGGTCCGGGACCCTCCATACCTCCTCCCTGTATGAGCCACTGAGGGATGACAGACCGGGGCCCGGGGCCCTCCATACCTCCTCCCTGTATGAGCCACTGAGGGATGACAGACCGGGGCCCTCCATACCTCCTCCCTGTATGAGCCACTGAGGGATGACGGACCGGGGCCCGGGGCCCTCCATACCTCCTCCCTGTATGAGCCACTGAGGGATGACGGACCGGGGCCCGGGGCCCTCCATACCTCCTCCCTGTATGAGCCACTGAGGGATGACAGACCGGGGTCCGGGACCCTCCATACCTCCTCCCTGAATGAGCCGGTGAGGGATGACAGACCGGGGTCCGGGGCCCTCCATACCTCCTCCCTGTATGAGCCGGTGAGGGATGACAGACTAGGGTCCGGGGCCCTCCATACCTCCTCCCTGTATGAGCCACTGAGGGATGACAGACCGGGGCCCGGGGCCCTCCATACCTCCTCCCTGTATGAGCCACTGAGGGATGACAGACCGGGGCCCGGGGCCCTCCATACCTCCTCCCTGTATGAGCCGGTGAGGGATGACAGACTAGGGTCCGGGGCCCTCCATACCTCCTCCCTGTATGAGCCACTGAGGGATGACAGACCGGGGTCCGGGGCCCTCCATACCTCCTCCCTGTATGAGCCACTGAGGGATGACAGACCGGGGCCCGGGGCCCTCCATACCTCCTCCCTGTATGAGCCACTGAGGGATGACAGACCGGGGTCCGGGACCCTCCATACCTCCTCCCTGAATGAGCCGGTGAGGGATGACAGACCGGGGCCCGGGGCCCTCCATACCTCACTTTCTCTGTCGTCCTGCAGGCTGATGGATCTGGCCAAAGAGATGACTAAGGAAGCTCTCCCCATCAAATGTCTGGAGGCCGTCATCCTGGGCATGTATCCTTCACCGCGCGGCGCCGGCGGGGCCCGGGAGGGGGCGACAGAGGAGAAACAAGAAGAGGCCTGAGGCATTAGGTGCCTCCGAAAAGCTTCGCCCTCTGCTCGTCCGATTCTAACCAGTCAGGTGCAATAAATGACAGTCTTAGTGTCCGGCGCCCCAGGCGACCATTAGGCACACGGGCGAGATTTCCGCGCGGATGCGATACGTGAGGTGAACGCATCGCACCCGCACTGACTCCGGACCCAGTCATTTCTATGGGGCTGTGAACGAGCGGTGATTTTCACGCATGCTCTATATTGTGCGATTTTCACGTAACGCAGGCCCCATAGAAGTGAATGGGGCTGCGTGAAAATCGCAAGCAAGTGCGGATGCGGTGCGATTTTCACGCACGGTTGCTAGGAGACGGTCGGGATGGAGACCCAATCATTATTATTTTCCCTTATAACATGGTTACACGGGAATATACAGGATGCACAGTACAATAGCGCAAAATAATACAATCACGTAACGCTCCTCAGTCCACCTGATCGCGGCATCTCTTCTGTCTTCTGTGAGAAGGACCTTTGATGATGTCACTGCGCTCGTCACATGGTCCATCACATGGTCAGTCACCACGGTAAAGATCATGTGATGGACCATGTGACGGGCGCAGTGACCTCATCAAAGGTCCTTCTCCTCACAGAAGACAGAAGAGATGCCGCGATCAGGTGGACTGAGGAGCGTTACGTGATTGTATTATTTTGCGCTATTGTACTGTGCATCCTGTATATTCCCGTGTAACCGCGTTATAAGGGAAATAATAAGGATCGGGTCCCCATCCCGACCGTCTCCTAGCAACCGTGTTATAAGGGAAATAATCATCTACAGAACTCCGACCCCAAACCGAACTTCTGTGGAGACGTCCGGGTCTGGGTGCCACATACTCCGGTCACATCCAGAGCTGAAGGCACAAGGCCACAGTTACACCACGTCTCATACTCCGGTCACATCCAGAGCTGACGGCACAAGGCCGCAGTTACACCACGTCTCATACTCCGGTCACATCCAGAGCTGAAGGCACAAGGCCGCAGTTACACCACGTCTCATACTCCGGTCACATCCAGAGCTGAAGGCACAAGGCCACAGTTACACCACGTCTCATACTCCGGTCACATCCAGAGCTGAAGGCACAAGGCGGCACTTACACCACGTCTCATGCTCCGGTCACATCCAGAGCTGAAGGCACAAGGCCGCAGTTACACCACGTCTCATACTCCGGTCACATCCAGAGCTGAAGGCACAAGGCCGCACTTACACCACGTCTCATACTCCGGTCACATCCAGAGCTGAAGGCACAAGGCCGCAGTTACACCACGTCTCATACTCCGGTCACATCCAGAGCTGACGGCACAAGGCCGCAGTTACACCACGTCTCATACTCCGGTCACATCCAGAGCTGAAGGCACAAGGCCGCAGTTACACCACGTCTCATACTCCGGTCACATCCAGAGCTGAAGGCACAAGGCCACAGTTACACCACGTCTCATACTCCGGTCACATCCAGAGCTGAAGGCACAAGGCGGCACTTACACCACGTCTCATACTCCGGTCACATCCGGAGCTGAAGGCACAAGGCCGCAGTTACACCACGTCTCATACTCCGGTCACATCCAGAGCTGAAGGCACAAGGCCGCACTTACACCACGTCTCATACTCCGGTCACATCCAGAGCTGAAGGCACAAGGCCGCAGTTACACCACGTCTCATACTCCGGTCACATCCAGAGCTGAAGGCACAAGGCCGCAGTTACACCACGTCTCATACTCCGGTCACATCCAGAGCTGAAGGCACAAGGCCGCACTTACCCCACGTCTCATACTCCGGTCACATCCAGAGCTGAAGGCACAAGGCCGCAGTTACACCACGTCTCATACTCCGGTCACATCCAGAGCTGACGGCACAAGGCCGCAGTTACACCACGTCTCATACTCCGGTCACATCCAGAGCTGAAGGCACAAGGCCGCACTTACACCACGTCTCATACTCCGGTCACATCCAGAGCTGAAGGCACAAGGCCGCAGTTACACCACGTCTCATACTCCGGTCACATCCAGAGCTGAAGGCACAAGGCCGCAGTTACACCACGTCTCATACTCCGGTCACATCCGGAGCTGAAGGCACAAGGCCACAGTTACACCACGTCTCATACTCCGGTCACATCCAGAGCTGAAGGCACAAGGCGGCACTTACACAACGTCTCATACTCCGGTCACATCCAGAGCTGAAGGCACAAGGCCGCACTTACACCACGTCTCATACTCCGGTCACATCCAGAGCTGAAGGCACAAGGCCGCAGTTACACCACGTCTCATACTCCGGTCACATCCAGAGCTGAAGGCACAAGGCCGCAGTTACACCACGTCTCATACTCCGGTCACATCCAGAGCTGATGGCACAAGGCCGCAGTTACACCACGTCTCATACTCCGGTCACATCCAGAGCTGAAGGCACAAGGCCACAGTTACACCACGTCTCATACTCCAGTCACATCCAGAGCTGAAGGCACAAGGCCGCACTTACACCACGTCTCATACTCCGGTCACATCCAGAGCTGAAGGCACAAGGCCACGTCTCATACTCCGGTCACATCCAGAGCTGAAGGCACAAGGCCGCACTTACACCACGTCTCATACTCCGGTCACATCCAGAGCTGAAGGCACAAGGCCACAGTTACACCACGTCTCATACTCCGGTCACATCCAGAGCTGAAGGCACAAGGCCGCAGTTACACCACGTCTCATACTCCGGTCACATCCAGAGCTGAAGGCACAAGGCCGCAGTTACACCACGTCTCATACTCCGGTCACATCCAGAGCTGAAGGCACAAGGCCACAGTTACACATCTCATACTCCGGTCACATCCAGAGCTGAAGGCACAAGGCCGCAGTTACACCACGTCTCATACTCCGGTCACATCCAGAGCTGAAGGCACAAGGCCGCAGTTACACCACGTCTCATACTCCGGTCACATCCAGAGCTGATGGCACAAGGCCGCAGTTACACCACGTCTCATACTCCGGTCACATCCAGAGCTGAAGGCACAAGGCCGCAGTTACACCACGTCTCATACTCCGGTCACATCCAGAGCTGAAGGCACAAGGCCACAGTTACACATCTCATACTCCGGTCACATCCGGAGCTGAAGGCACAAGGCCGCACTTACACCACGTCTCATGCTCCGGTCACATCCAGAGCTGAAGGCACAAGGCCGCAGTTACACCACGTCTCATACTCCGGTCACATCCAGAGCTGAAGGCACAAGGCCGCAGTTACACCACGTCTCATACTCCGGTCACATCCAGAGCTGACGGCACAAGGCCGCAGTTACACCACGTCTCATACTCCGGTCACATCCAGAGCTGAAGGCACAAGGCGGCACTTACACCACGTCTCATACTCCGGTCACATCCAGAGCTGATGGCACAAGGCCGCAGTTACACCACGTCTCATACTCCGGTCACATCCAGAGCTGAAGGCACAAGGCCGCACTTACACCACGTCTCATACTCCGGTCACATCCAGAGCTGAAGGCACAAGGCCGCAGTTACACCACGTCTCATACTCCGGTCACATCCAGAGCTGAAGGCACAAGGCCGCAGTTACACCACGTCTCATACTCCGGTCACATCCAGAGCTGAAGGCACAAGGCCGCACTTACACCACGTCTCATACTCCGGTCACATCCAGAGCTGAAGGCACAAGGCCGCAGTTACACCACGTCTCATACTCCGGTCACATCCAGAGCTGAAGGCACAAGGCCGCAGTTACACCACGTCTCATACTCCGGTCACATCCAGAGCTGAAGGCACAAGGCCACAGTTACACATCTCATACTCCGGTCACATCCAGAGCTGAAGGCACAAGGCCGCACTTACACCACGTCTCATACTCCGGTCACATCCAGAGCTGAAGGCACAAGGCCGCAGTTACACCACGTCTCATACTCCGGTCACATCCGGAGCTGAAGGCACAAGGCCGCAGTTACACCACGTCTCATACTCCGGTCACATCCAGAGCTGAAGGCACAAGGCCGCAGTTACACCACGTCTCATACTCCGGTCACATCCGGAGCTGAAGGCACAAGGCCGCACTTACACCACGTCTCGTACTCCGGTCACATCCAGAGCTGACGGCACGAGGCCGCACTTACACCACATCTCATACTCCGGTCACATCCGGAGCTGAAGGCACAAGGCCGCACTTACACCACGTCTCATACTCCGGTCACATCCAGAGCTGATGGCACAAGGCCGCAGTTACACCACGTCTCATACTCCGGTCACATCCAGAGCTGAAGGCACAAGGCCGCAGTTACACCACGTCTCATACTCCGGTCACATCCGGAGCTGAAGGCACAAGGCCGCAGTTACACCACGTCTCATACTCCGGTCACATCCGGAGCTGAAGGCACAAGGCCGCAGTTACACCACGTCTCATACTCCGGTCACATCCAGAGCTGAAGGCACAAGGCCGCAGTTACACCACGTCTCATACTCCGGTCACATCCAGAGCTGAAGGCACAAGGCGGCACTTACACCACGTCTCATACTCCGGTCACATCCAGAGCTGAAGGCACAAGGCCGCAGTTACACCACGTCTCATACTCCGGTCACATCCAGAGCTGAAGGCACAAGGCCGCAGTTACACCACGTCTCATACTCCGGTCACATCCAGAGCTGAAGGCACAAGGCCGCACTTACACCACGTCTCATACTCCGGTCACATCCAGAGCTGAAGGCACAAGGCCGCACTTACACCACGTCTCATACTCCGGTCACATCCAGAGCTGAAGGCACAAGGCCGCAGTTACACCACGTCTCATACTCCGGTCACATCCAGAGCTGAAGGCACAAGGCCGCAGTTACACCACGTCTCATACTCCGGTCACATCCAGAGCTGAAGGCACAAGGCCGCAGTTACACCACGTCTCATACTCCGGTCACATCCAGAGCTGAAGGCACAAGGCCGCAGTTACACCACGTCTCATACTCCGGTCACATCCAGAGCTGAAGGCACAAGGCCACAGTTACACCACGTCTCATACTCCAGTCACATCCAGAGCTGAAGGCACAAGGCCGCACTTACACCACGTCTCATACTCCGGTCACATCCAGAGCTGAAGGCACAAGGCCACGTCTCATACTCCGGTCACATCCAGAGCTGAAGGCACAAGGCCGCACTTACACCACGTCTCATACTCCGGTCACATCCAGAGCTGAAGGCACAAGGCCACAGTTACACCACGTCTCATACTCCGGTCACATCCAGAGCTGAAGGCACAAGGCCGCAGTTACACCACGTCTCATACTCCGGTCACATCCAGAGCTGAAGGCACAAGGCCGCAGTTACACCACGTCTCATACTCCGGTCACATCCAGAGCTGAAGGCACAAGGCCACAGTTACACATCTCATACTCCGGTCACATCCAGAGCTGAAGGCACAAGGCCGCAGTTACACCACGTCTCATACTCCGGTCACATCCAGAGCTGAAGGCACAAGGCCGCAGTTACACCACGTCTCATACTCCGGTCACATCCAGAGCTGATGGCACAAGGCCGCAGTTACACCACGTCTCATACTCCGGTCACATCCAGAGCTGAAGGCACAAGGCCGCAGTTACACCACGTCTCATACTCCGGTCACATCCAGAGCTGAAGGCACAAGGCCACAGTTACACATCTCATACTCCGGTCACATCCGGAGCTGAAGGCACAAGGCCGCACTTACACCACGTCTCATGCTCCGGTCACATCCAGAGCTGAAGGCACAAGGCCGCAGTTACACCACGTCTCATACTCCGGTCACATCCAGAGCTGAAGGCACAAGGCCGCAGTTACACCACGTCTCATACTCCGGTCACATCCAGAGCTGACGGCACAAGGCCGCAGTTACACCACGTCTCATACTCCGGTCACATCCAGAGCTGAAGGCACAAGGCGGCACTTACACCACGTCTCATACTCCGGTCACATCCAGAGCTGATGGCACAAGGCCGCAGTTACACCACGTCTCATACTCCGGTCACATCCAGAGCTGAAGGCACAAGGCCGCACTTACACCACGTCTCATACTCCGGTCACATCCAGAGCTGAAGGCACAAGGCCGCAGTTACACCACGTCTCATACTCCGGTCACATCCAGAGCTGAAGGCACAAGGCCGCAGTTACACCACGTCTCATACTCCGGTCACATCCAGAGCTGAAGGCACAAGGCCGCACTTACACCACGTCTCATACTCCGGTCACATCCAGAGCTGAAGGCACAAGGCCGCAGTTACACCACGTCTCATACTCCGGTCACATCCAGAGCTGAAGGCACAAGGCCGCAGTTACACCACGTCTCATACTCCGGTCACATCCAGAGCTGAAGGCACAAGGCCACAGTTACACATCTCATACTCCGGTCACATCCAGAGCTGAAGGCACAAGGCCGCACTTACACCACGTCTCATACTCCGGTCACATCCAGAGCTGAAGGCACAAGGCCGCAGTTACACCACGTCTCATACTCCGGTCACATCCGGAGCTGAAGGCACAAGGCCGCAGTTACACCACGTCTCATACTCCGGTCACATCCAGAGCTGAAGGCACAAGGCCGCAGTTACACCACGTCTCATACTCCGGTCACATCCGGAGCTGAAGGCACAAGGCCGCACTTACACCACGTCTCGTACTCCGGTCACATCCAGAGCTGACGGCACGAGGCCGCACTTACACCACATCTCATACTCCGGTCACATCCGGAGCTGAAGGCACAAGGCCGCACTTACACCACGTCTCATACTCCGGTCACATCCAGAGCTGATGGCACAAGGCCGCAGTTACACCACGTCTCATACTCCGGTCACATCCAGAGCTGAAGGCACAAGGCCGCAGTTACACCACGTCTCATACTCCGGTCACATCCAGAGCTGAAGGCACAAGGCGGCACTTACACCACGTCTCATACTCCGGTCACATCCAGAGCTGAAGGCACAAGGCCGCAGTTACACCACGTCTCATACTCCGGTCACATCCAGAGCTGAAGGCACAAGGCCGCAGTTACACCACGTCTCATACTCCGGTCACATCCAGAGCTGAAGGCACAAGGCCGCACTTACACCACGTCTCGTACTCCGGTCACATCCAGAGCTGAAGGCACAAGGCCGCACTTACACCACGTCTCGTACTCCGGTCACATCCAGAGCTGAAGGCACAAGGCCGCAGTTACACCACGTCTCATACTCCGGTCACATCCGGAGCTGAAGGCACAAGGCCGCACTTACACTACGTCTCGTACTCCGGTCACATCCAGAGCTGACGGCACGAGGCCGCACTTACACCACGTCTCATACTCCGGTCACATCCGGAGCTGAAGGCACAAGGCCGCACTTACACCACGTCTCATACTCCGGTCACATCCAGAGCTGAAGGCACAAGGCCGCAGTTACACCACGTCTCATACTCCGGTCACATCCGGAGCTGAAGGCACAAGGCCGCAGTTACACCACGTCTCATACTCCGGTCACATCCAGAGCTGAAGGCACAAGGCCGCAGTTACACCACGTCTCATACTCCGGTCACATCCAGAGCTGAAGGCACAAGGCCGCAGTTACACCACGTCTCATACTCCGGTCACATCCAGAGCTGAAGGCACAAGGCCGCAGTTACACCACGTCTCATACTCCGGTCACATCCAGAGCTGAAGGCACAAGGCCGCAGTTACACCACGTCTCATACTCCGGTCACATCCAGAGCTGAAGGCACAAGGCCGCAGTTACACCACGTCTCATACTCCGGTCACATCCAGAGCTGAAGGCACAAGGCCGCAGTTACACCACGTCTCATACTCCGGTCACATCCAGAGCTGAAGGCACAAGGCCGCAGTTACACCACGTCTCATACTCCGGTCACATCCAGAGCTGAAGGCACAAGGCCGCAGTTACACCACGTCTCATACTCCGGTCACATCCAGAGCTGAAGGCACAAGGCCGCAGTTACACCACGTCTCATACTCCGGTCACATCCAGAGCTGAAGGCACAAGGCCGCAGTTACACCACGTCTCATACTCCGGTCACATCCAGAGCTGAAGGCACAAGGCCGCAGTTACACCACGTCTCATACTCCGGTCACATCCAGAGCTGAAGGCACAAGGCCGCAGTTACACCCACGTCTCATACTCCGGTCACATCCAGAGCTGAAGGCACAAGGCCGCAGTTACACCACGTCTCATACTCCGGTCACATCCAGAGCTGAAGGCACAAGGCCGCAGTTACACCACGTCTCATACTCCGGTCACATCCAGAGCTGAAGGCACAAGGCCGCACGTTACACCACGTCTCATACTCCGGTCACATCCAGAGCTGAAGGCACAAGGCCGCAGTTACACCACGTCTCATACTCCGGTCACATCCAGAGCTGAAGGCACAAGGCCGCAGTTACACCACGTCTCATACTCCGGTCACATCCAGAGCTGAAGGCACAAGGCCGCAGTTACACCACGTCTCATACTCCGGTCACATCCAGAGCTGAAGGCACAAGGCCGCAGTTACACCACGTCTCATACTCCGGTCACATCCAGAGCTGAAGGCACAAGGCCGCAGTTACACCACGTCTCATACTCCGGTCACATCCAGAGCTGAAGGCACAAGGCCGCAGTTACACCACGTCTCATACTCCGGTCACATCCAGAGCTGAAGGCACAAGGCCGCAGTTACACCACGTCTCATACTCCGGTCACATCCAGAGCTGAAGGCACAAGGCCGCAGTTACACCACGTCTCATACTCCGGTCACATCCAGAGCTGAAGGCACAAGGCCGCAGTTACACCACGTCTCATACTCCGGTCACATCCAGAGCTGAAGGCACAAGGCCGCAGTTACACCACGTCTCATACTCCGGTCACATCCAGAGCTGAAGGCACAAGGCCGCAGTTACACCACGTCTCATACTCCGGTCACATCCAGAGCTGAAGGCACAAGGCCGCAGTTACACCACGTCTCATACTCCGGTCACATCCAGAGCTGAAGGCACAAGGCCGCAGTTACACCACGTCTCATACTCCGGTCACATCCAGAGCTGAAGGCACAAGGCCGCAGTTACACCACGTCTCATACTCCGGTCACATCCAGAGCTGAAGGCACAAGGCCGCAGTTACACCACGTCTCATACTCCGGTCACATCCAGAGCTGAAGGCACAAGGCCGCACTTACACCACGTCTCATACTCCGGTCACATCCAGAGCTGAAGGCACAAGGCCGCAGTTACACCACGTCTCATACTCCGGTCACATCCAGAGCTGAAGGCACAAGGCCGCAGTTACACCACGTCTCATACTCCGGTCACATCCAGAGCTGAAGGCACAAGGCCGCAGTTACACCACGTCTCATACTCCGGTCACATCCAGAGCTGAAGGCACAAGGCCGCAGTTACACCACGTCTCATACTCCGGTCACATCCAGAGCTGAAGGCACAAGGCCGCACTTACACCACGTCTCATACTCCGGTCACATCCAGAGCTGAAGGCACAAGGCCGCAGTTACACCACGTCTCATACTCCGGTCACATCCAGAGCTGAAGGCACAAGGCCGCAGTTACACCACGTCTCATACTCCGGTCACATCCAGAGCTGAAGGCACAAGGCCGCAGTTACACCACGTCTCATACTCCGGTCACATCCAGAGCTGAAGGCACAAGGCCGCAGTTACACCACGTCTCATACTCCGGTCACATCCAGAGCTGAAGGCACAAGGCCGCAGTTACACCACGTCTCATACTCCGGTCACATCCAGAGCTGAAGGCACAAGGCCGCACTTACACCACGTCTCATACTCCGGTCACATCCAGAGCTGAAGGCACAAGGCCGCAGTTACACCACGTCTCATACTCCGGTCACATCCAGAGCTGAAGGCACAAGGCCGCACTTACACCACGTCTCATACTCCGGTCACATCCAGAGCTGAAGGCACAAGGCCGCAGTTACACCACGTCTCATACTCCGGTCACATCCAGAGCTGAAGGCACAAGGCCGCAGTTACACCACGTCTCATACTCCGGTCACATCCAGAGCTGAAGGCACAAGGCCGCACTTACACCACGTCTCATACTCCGGTCACATCCAGAGCTGAAGGCACAAGGCCGCAGTTACACCACGTCTCATACTCCGGTCACATCCAGAGCTGAAGGCACAAGGCCGCAGTTACACCACGTCTCATACTCCGGTCACATCCAGGAGCTGAAGGCACAAGGCCGCAGTTACACCACGTCTCATACTCCGGTCACATCCGAGCTGAAGGCACAAGGCCGCACTTACACCACGTCTCATACTCCGGTCACATCCAGAGCTGAAGGCACAAGGCCGCAGTTACACCACGTCTCATACTCCGGTCACATCCAGAGCTGAAGGCACAAGGCCGCAGTTACACCACGTCTCATACTCCGGTCACATCCAGAGCTGAAGGCACAAGGCCGCAGTTACACCACGTCTCATACTCCGGTCACATCCAGAGCTGAAGGCACAAGGCCGCAGTTACACCACGTCTCATACTCCGGTCACATCCAGAGCTGAAGGCACAAGGCCGCACGTTACACCACGTCTCATACTCCGGTCACATCCAGAGCTGAAGGCACAAGGCCGCACTTACACCACGTCTCATACTCCGGTCACATCCAGAGCTGAAGGCACAAGGCCGCACTTACACCACGTCTCATACTCCGGTCACATCCAGAGCTGAAGGCACAAGGCCGCAGCTTACACCACGTCTCATACTCCGGTCACATCCAGAGCTGAAGGCACAAGGCCGCAGTTTACACCACGTCTCATACTCCGGTCACATCCAGAGCTGAAGGCACAAGGCCGCAGTTACACCACGTCTCATACTCCGGTCACATCCAGAGCTGAAGGCACAAGGCCGCAGTTACACCACGTCTCATACTCCGGTCACATCCGGAGCTGAAGGCACAAGGCGGCACTTACACCACGTCTCATACTCCGGTCACATCCGAGCTGAAGGCACAAGGCCGCACTTACACCACGTCTCATACTCCGGTCACATCCAGAGCTGAAGGCACAAGGCCGCAGTTACACCACGTCTCATACTCCGGTCACATCCAGAGCTGAAGGCACAAGGCCGCACTTACACCACGTCTCATACTCCGGTCACATCCAGAGCTGAAGGCACAAGGCCGCACTTACACCACGTCTCATACTCCGGTCACATCCGAGCTGAAGGCACAAGGCCGCACTTACACCACGTCTCATACTCCGGTCACATCCAGAGCTGAAGGCACAAGGCCGCAGTTACACCACGTCTCATACTCCGGTCACATCCAGAGCTGAAGGCACAAGGCCGCAGTTACACCACGTCTCATACTCCGGTCACATCCAGAGCTGAAGGCACAAGGCCGCAGTTACACCACGTCTCATACTCCGGTCACATCCAGAGCTGAAGGCACAAGGCCGCAGTTACACCACGTCTCATACTCCGGTCACATCCAGAGCTGAAGGCACAAGGCCGCACTTACACCACGTCTCATACTCCGGTCACATCCAGAGCTGAAGGCACAAGGCCGCAGTTACACCACGTCTCATACTCCGGTCACATCCAGAGCTGAAGGCACAAGGCCGCACGTTACACCACGTCTCATACTCCGGTCACATCCAGAGCTGAAGGCACAAGGCCGCACTTACACCACGTCTCATACTCCGGTCACATCCAGAGCTGAAGGCACAAGGCCGCACTTACACCACGTCTCATACTCCGGTCACATCCAGAGCTGAAGGCACAAGGCCGCAGTTACACCACGTCTCATACTCCGGTCACATCCAGAGCTGAAGGCACAAGGCCGCAGTTACACCACGTCTCATACTCCGGTCACATCCAGAGCTGAAGGCACAAGGCCGCACTTACACCACGTCTCATACTCCGGTCACATCCAGAGCTGAAGGCACAAGGCCGCACTTACACCACGTCTCATACTCCGGTCACATCCAGAGCTGAAGGCACAAGGCCGCAGCTTACACCACGTCTCATACTCCGGTCACATCCAGAGCTGAAGGCACAAGGCCGCAGTTACACCACGTCTCATACTCCGGTCACATCCAGAGCTGAAGGCACAAGGCCGGCACTTACACCACGTCTCATACTCCGGTCACATCCAGAGCTGAGGCACAAGGCCGCACTTACACCACGTCTCATACTCCGGTCACATCCAGAGCTGAAGGCACAAGGCCGCAGTTACACCACGTCTCATACTCCGGTCACATCCAGAGCTGAAGGCACAAGGCGCATTACACCACGTCTCATACTCCGGTCACATCCAGAGCTGAAGGCACAAGGCGCACTTACACCACGTCTCATACTCCGGTCACATCCAGAGCTGAAGGCACAAGGCCGCACTTACACCACGTCTCATACTCCGGTCACATCCAGAGCTGAAGGCACAAGGCCGCAGTTACACCACGTCTCATACTCCGGTCACATCCAGAGCTGAAGGCACAAGGCCGCAGTTACACCACGTCTCATACTCCGGTCACATCCAGAGCTGAAGGCACAAGGCCGCAGTTACACCACGTCTCATACTCCGGTCACATCCAGAGCTGAAGGCACAAGGCCGCAGTTACACCACGTCTCATACTCCGGTCACATCCAGAGCTGAAGGCACAAGGCCGCAGCTTACACCACGTCTCATACTCCGGTCACATCCAGAGCTGAAGGCACAAGGCCGCAGTTACACCACGTCTCATACTCCGGTCACATCCAGAGCTGAAGGCACAAGGCCGCACTTACACCACGTCTCATACTCCGGTCACATCCAGAGCTGAAGGCACAAGGCCGCAGTTACACCACGTCTCATACTCCGGTCACATCCAGAGCTGAAGGCACAAGGCCGCACTTACACCACGTCTCATACTCCGGTCACATCCAGAGCTGAAGGCACAAGGCCGCACTTACACCACGTCTCATACTCCGGTCACATCCGAGCTGAAGGCACAAGGCCGCACTTACACCACGTCTCATACTCCGGTCACATCCAGAGCTGAAGGCACAAGGCCGCAGTTACACCACGTCTCATACTCCGGTCACATCCAGAGCTGAAGGCACAAGGCCGCACGTTACACCACGTCTCATACTCCGGTCACATCCAGAGCTGAAGGCACAAGGCCGCACTTACACCACGTCTCATACTCCGGTCACATCCAGAGCTGAAGGCACAAGGCCGCACTTACACCACGTCTCATACTCCGGTCACATCCAGAGCTGAAGGCACAAGGCCGCAGTTACACCACGTCTCATACTCCGGTCACATCCAGAGCTGAAGGCACAAGGCCGCAGTTACACCACGTCTCATACTCCGGTCACATCCAGAGCTGAAGGCACAAGGCCGCAGTTACACCACGTCTCATACTCCGGTCACATCCAGAGCTGAAGGCACAAGGCCGCACTTACACCACGTCTCATACTCCGGTCACATCCAGAGCTGAAGGCACAAGGCCGCAGTTACACCACGTCTCATACTCCGGTCACAATCCAGAGCTGAAGGCACAAGGCCGCACTTACACCCGTCTCATACTCCGGTCACATCCAGAGCTGAAGGCACAAGGCCGCAGTTACACCACGTCTCATACTCCTCGGTCACATCCAGAGCTGAAGGCACAAGGCCGCAGTTACACCACGTCTCATACTCCGGTCACATCCAGAGCTGAAGGCACAAGGCCGCACTTACACCACGTCTCATACTCCGGTCACATCCGAGCTGAAGGCACAAGGCCGCAGTTACACCACGTCTCATACTCCGGTCACATCCAGAGCTGAAGGCACAAGGCCGCAGCTTACACCACGTCTCATACTCCGGTCACATCCGGAGCTGAAGGCACAAGGCGGCACTTACACCACGTCTCATACTCCGGTCACATCCAGAGCTGAAGGCACAAGGCCGCAGTTACACCACGTCTCATACTCCGGTCACATCCAGAGCTGAAGGCACAAGGCCGCCAGTTACACCACGTCTCATACTCCGGTCACATCCAGAGCTGAAGGCACAAGGCCGCACTTACACCACGTCTCATACTCCGGTCACATCCAGAGCTGAAGGCACAAGGCCGCAGTTACACCACGTCTCATACTCCGGTCACATCCAGAGCTGAAGGCACAAGGCCGCAGCTTACACCACGTCTCATACTCCGGTCACATCCAGAGCTGAAGGCACAAGGCCGCAGTTACACCACGTCTCATACTCCGGTCACATCCAGAGCTGAAGGCACAAGGCCGCACGTTACACCACGTCTCATACTCCGGTCACATCCAGAGCTGAAGGCACAAGGCCGCACTTACACCACGTCTCATACTCCGGTCACATCCAGAGCTGAAGGCACAAGGCCGCAGTTACACCACGTCTCATACTCCGGTCACATCCAGAGCTGAAGGCACAAGGCCGCAGTTACACCACGTCTCATACTCCGGTCACATCCAGAGCTGAAGGCACAAGGCCGCACTTACACCACGTCTCATACTCCGGTCACATCCAGAGCTGAAGGCACAAGGCCGCAGTTACACCACGTCTCATACTCCGGTCACATCCGGAGCTGAAGGCACAAGGCCGCAGTTACACCACGTCTCATACTCCGGTCACATCCAGAGCTGAAGGCACAAGGCCGCAGTTACACCACGTCTCATACTCCGGTCACATCCAGAGCTGAAGGCACAAGGCCGCAGTTACACCACGTCTCATACTCCGGTCACATCCAGGAGCTGAAGGCACAAGGCCGCAGTTACACCACGTCTCATACTCCGGTCACATCCAGAGCTGAAGGCACAAGGCCGCAGTTACACCACGTCTCATACTCCGGTCACATCCAGAGCTGAAGGCACAAGGCCGCAGTTACACCACGTCTCATACTCCGGTCACATCCAGAGCTGAAGGCACAAGGCCGCAGTTACACCACGTCTCATACTCCGGTCACATCCAGAGCTGAAGGCACAAGGCCGCAGTTACACCACGTCTCATACTCCGGTCACATCCAGAGCTGAAGGCACAAGGCCGCAGTTACACCACGTCTCATACTCCGGTCACATCCAGAGCTGAAGGCACAAGGCCGCAGTTACACCACGTCTCATACTCCGGTCACATCCAGAGCTGAAGGCACAAGGCCGCAGTTACACCACGTCTCATACTCCGGTCACATCCAGAGCTGAAGGCACAAGGCCGCAGTTACACCACGTCTCATACTCCGGTCACATCCAGAGCTGAAGGCACAAGGCCGCAGTTACACCACGTCTCATACTCCGGTCACATCCAGAGCTGAAGGCACAAGGCCGCAGTTACACCACGTCTCATACTCCGGTCACATCCAGAGCTGAAGGCACAAGGCCGCAGTTACACCACGTCTCATACTCCGGTCACATCCAGAGCTGAAGGCACAAGGCCGCAGTTACACCACGTCTCATACTCCGGTCACATCCAGAGCTGAAGGCACAAGGCCGCAGTTACACCACGTCTCATACTCCGGTCACATCCAGAGCTGAAGGCACAAGGCCGCAGTTACACCACGTCTCATACTCCGGTCACATCCAGAGCTGAAGGCACAAGGCCGCAGTTACACCACGTCTCATACTCCAGTCACATCCAGAGCTGAAGGCACAAGGCCGCAGTTACACCACGTCTCATACTCCGGTCACATCCGGAGCTGAAGGCACAAGGCGGCACTTACACCACGTCTCATACTCCGGTCACATCCAGAGCTGAAGGCACAAGGCGGCACTTACACCACGTCTCATACTCCGGTCACATCCAGAGCTGAAGGCACAAGGCCGCAGTTACACCACGTCTCATACTCCGGTCACATCCAGAGCTGAAGGCACAAGGCCGCAGTTACACCACGTCTCATACTCCGGTCACATCCAGAGCTGAAGGCACAAGGCCGCAGTTACACCACGTCTCATACGGGGCACAATCTGATCTGTCAGTATAAGATCGGCGCTGAGTCACACGGAGCCGCGCGGAATCTTTACCTTTTATTATCATCCGATACAATAGATTCCGCTAATAACTCCCAGTCTCCGCGGTCCGGTTTTCTGGATGTCACCGCAGTCCAATATCCGCCAGTCCGGTATATGACGCTGCTATTGCGCAGAAGTTGTCGCTTCTATCTCTGACTGACGCCGATCACAGCGGTTTCCGGAGATAAGAACGCGCCCAGTTGTATCACAAAACACAGTCCCCGGTGCATCTCCGCAGCAGACGGGCGACACAGGCGCGTTCCACCGCTTATCAATACCGTCCATTGGTTTCCAAAGGTTTGGCGCGTTCTTACAATTTTGCATAAATTTTCGTTTAAAAATCTGCATTAAAAAATCGTATGAAACAATCGCATTGGTCTTCACAGGATGTGCGTCAGTCAGCGCCGGCGGCCACGCTGGCGGCTCGCCTCCCCTCGTCATCCGCTGCAGCGCGGCGTCTCGGTGCCGAGCGCGTCACGTGGCTTGTGTTCCCAGCAGGTTTGAGGCAAGTTATGCGAAGCGTCTATTTTCAAATCCTCGAAATCCTTGTAGACGACAGAGGCCGGTGCATCGCGGGTCCTTGTGGGTGACGCATCGACCGCGCGTTTCGGGGGCGGCGCGTGAATTGTGGGGTTTATACCCGTCAGTGGAAAAACAAGGATATGGATTCCTTACATGTGAATTTTTCACACATCTGATTATTCTGCCGATTTTACGGTATTTCTAATGACGGCGACCGCCCACATTCGCTTAGAAGTTCATAGTCAATGCGATTTTCTTATTTTTCGACTATTTTTATGCATGCGATTTTTTTATGCGATTTTTCTTATATGATGCGTTTTTTGCATCTATCAGTACTGGGTTCGCTGGGTCATATTTCCTTAACCCCCCTAATTCCAGTTATAAGCACGTTAATCAATGTATCCGATATTTATGGCGATTCGTACGTTCCTGTCCTCCGAGGCCGCCATCTTCAGAATGAGGCCACGTCCTGGCCGTGCTGCCATAGATCTGCGACATTCAGGGCCGCACCTGAAGAAGCCTCGGCTGCACAGAAGACACTTTTATGACCCCCCCCCGGACCCCGCTAGGAGTTACTTCTGCCTACAACGCCCAATCCAGGCGAATAACGCAGTGGATTAAACGGCATTGGCGCCATGTTCGATATGATAAGACCATGGGCCCCGTGTCAGCGGCTCGTCACTAAGGCCCCAGGGCACACAGATCGCCCCTTCAACAAAACTAATGTACAACGCTGGCCGAATCCCCGTGCGGAATACGTATCGGGTGCAAAACAACCGCGATTTCCTCAACTCCGAGCGTCTTCCCCTCGCATGTAACCCCTCCAGCGCGGCCCACCGAACCCAGTGCCCCACATCGGTCAGACTAACAGACAGGAAAGACCAGAATATCAGAACATCTCAATAAGATCACAAACGGACGTGAAGACGACTATCCCAACAGTACGAGCCGCGCGGCCGGCCATCGCTGGAGAGGATAGACACAGAGCTAGAGCTCTCCGGCTTTCTGCAGATGTAGGGCGTCCACCGTGTGGGGCTGCGATCCTCCCTGAATGTCGCAAATCTACAGCAGCACGGCCAGGACGTGGCCTCATTCTGAAGATGGCGGCCTCGGAGGACGGAAACGGGAAGGGAAGAATCGCCATAAACACAGAATATAGTGATTAACGCGCTTATAACTGGAATTAGGGGGGTTAAGGAAATATGACCCAGCGAACCCAGTACTGATAGATGCAAAAAACGCACCAAGAAAGAAAAAACGCATCATATAAGAAAAATCGCATTAAAAAAAAAAATTGCATGCATAAAAATAGTCAAAAAATAAGAAAATCGCGCTGCAGCGGATGACGAGGGGAGGCGAGCCGCCAGCGTGGCCGCCGGTGCTGACTGACGCACATCCTGTGAAGACCAATGCGATTGTTTCATACGATTTTTTATGCAGATTTTTAAACAAAAATTTATGCGAAATTGTAAGAACGCGCCAAACCTTTGGAAACCAACTATAGAACGTTCAGAGACACATGGACGGTACTGATAAGCGGTGGAACGCGCCCGCGTCGCCCGTCTGCTGCGGAGATGCACCGGGGACTGTGTTTTGTGATACAACTGGGCGCGTTCTTATCTCCGGAAACCGTTGTGATCGGCGTCAGTCAGAGATAGAAGCGACAACTTGTGCGCAATAGCAGCGTCCTGCGGGTCATATACCGGACTGGCGATTATTGGAACGAAAACCGGACCGAGGAGACTGGGAGTTATTAGCGGAATGTATTGTATGGGATGATAATAAAAGGTAAAGATTCCGTGCGGCTCCGTGTGAATCAGCGCCGATCTTATACCTAAGTGTCTGCAGCTTTTGCTGTGACTGGAGACATGAGTCCAAGGTCTCCATTTTGCTCCTGAGCCTACCCCTCCAGATACCTGACCAACAGCATCCCCGGCCTGGAGCGATTCCCCATCAGCTTCAAGACCCAGTTTGCGGGCGGCTGCTTCCGCCATATTGTGCTGGGCCTGCACTGGGGCGGATACTTTGGGGCGCTCGGAATCAGCCGGCGGGAGGACCTGATGTACAAGCCTCTGCGGCACAGGAGCCTGCACGAGCTGATGACGGATTTCCAGGACGCCTACGCTCGCTGCTGGCACACGCTCTGGAAGATAAAGATTGGCCCATACGTGTCACATGACCCACACAGCGTGGAGCAGATTGACTGGAAACAGTCAGTGCTGGACGCGCAGAACCTGGGTGCGGAGGAGCTGCGCAGGGAACTGGAGCGCCACAGCAGAGAGATGAGACTCAGGGTAATGATCCGCACCCAGCGGGGGCCCCGGGGGCCGCCTCACTCACTAATGCTGGCTTTTTACTTGCAGATAATCAAAGGACCCCCATCACCCCCTAAGGAGCGAAGAAGGGAGGTCACCCCATCCCCCCAGCGAGGACAGGCCAGCCCACAGCGCAGGGAGCGGCTGGACAGACGGTAACTCATGGCTTTAATGCATTTCAATAGGGCCACGCAGA